>NW_025316753.1:0-150000 GCF_910594005.1 Cervus elaphus
AATGTTGAACTTTAAGCCAGCCTTTTCACTCTCCTCTTTCACCTTTATCAAGAGGTTCTTTAGTTCCTCTTCGGCTTCTGCCATAAGAGTGGTGTCATCTGTATATCTGAGGTTATTGATATTTCTACTGGAAGACTTGATTTCACCGTGTGATTCCTACAGCTCGGCATTTGTGTTATGTACACTTCATGTAAGTTAAATAAACACGGTGACAATAGAGAGTCTTGATTCATTCCTTTCCTATTCTTGATCCAGTCTCTTCTTCCATGATCTGTTCTAGCTATTGCTTCTTGACCTGCATAAATATTTTTCAGGAGGCAGGTAATGTGGTCTGGTATTGCCATCTCTTTAATAATTTTCCATGCTTTGTTGTGATCCACACAGTCAAAGGCTTTAGCATAGTCATGAAGCATTAGTAGATTTTTTTTTAATTGTTTGCTCTTTTATGATCCAAATGTTGTTGGCAATCTGATCTCTGGTTCCATTACCTTTTCTAATCCAGCTTGTACATCTGGAAGTTCTCAGTTCATGTGTTGTTGAAGCCTCGCTTGGAGGATTTTGAGCACGGCCTTGCTAGCATGTGATGTGAGTGCAGTTGTCCAGTGGTTTGACCATTCTTTGGTGTTGCCCTTCTTCGGGGTTGGAATGAAAGCTGACCTTTTCCAGTGCTGTGGCCACTGCTGAGTTGTCCAAATTTGCTGGCATATGGAGTGCAGCACTTTCACAGCATCATCTTTTAAGATTTGAAATAGCTCAATTGGAATTCCATCACTCCCTTTAGCTTTGTTCGTAGTGATGCTTCCTAAGGCCCACTTGACTTCACATTCCAGGATATCTGGCTCTAGCTGAATGATCACACCATGATGATTCTCTGGGTCATGAAGATCATTTTTGTATACCTCTTCTGTGTATTCTTGCCACCTCTTCTTAATATCTTCTGCTTCTGTTAGGTCCCTACCATTTCTGACCTTTATTGTGCCCATCTTTGCATGAAGTGTTCCCTTGGTATCTCTAATTTCCTTGAAGAGATCTCTAGTCTTTCCCATTCTGTTGTTTTTCTCTATTCCTTTCATTGTTCACTTAAGCAGTCTTTCTTATCTCTCCTTCCTCTTCTTTGAAACTCTATTATCAGATGGGTATATCATTCCTTTTCTCCTTGGCCTTTCACTTGTCTTCTTTTCTCAGCTATTTGTAAGGCCTCCTCAGACATCTTCTATCTTTTCAATCATATGAGTGAGTAAATTAAATCAGAAAGAACCTGCGCTGCCTGTGTGTAGGTAATAAGACCTTCAACCAAAGCAGGAAGAGCAAGAATCACAGGACATATCTAGACTCTCTGGTCTGGACCTGAGAAGTGAGCTGATGCTGTGGGGCAGGGGAGGGAAGGTGTGGCATCCGACACCTGGAGCAGGTGAGACTGTTGCTACTCACCAAGGGGCATCAGGGCCTGCATTTGCAGAGATGCCCCGCATCTGACCTGGACACCATGAGCTGGTGGAGTTAGGAGACACATATAATTTCATGTTCCCACAGAGGGAAATATAACAGGTCCCAGGTTCATGGACCTCTTCTGTGCACAGATGTGTTGTGTACGAACTAGGATCTGTGAGTTCAGTGTGTGAGTTCAGTCTGTCAGTTCAATGTGTGAAGATGTGGCTCACACCACAGTATTTTTAATTTGAAATGTCATTTCATTTAATTGCAAGGAAGTCTGTGGAAAATATTTATAATTAAAATTAAGTATGTCAAAATGTTGCACACTTTTGCACAAGAGCTCATACAAGAAATGATAAGACATTGATAAATGTGCTCAGTCATGTCTGACTCTTTGAAACCCCTGGGCTGCATCACGCCAAGCTCCTCCGTGCACCAGTATCTCCAGTGATGCTAACCACAACATCCTCTATCTTCCCCTCCTCCTTTTGCCTGAAATCTTTCCCAGCATTAGAGTCTTTTTCAATGGCTCAGCTCTTTGCATCAGGTGACCAATGTATGGGAGCTTCGGCATCAGCATCAGTCCTTCCAAAAATATTTAGGGTTGATTTTCTTTTGAATTGACTGGTCTGTTCTCCTTGCAGTCCAAGGGAAACTGAAGACTCTTCTCCAGCAGCACATTTCATTTACATCAATTTTTCAGCTCTGTACCTCAATAGAGCCCTTTAAAATGAAGATTCTCCTAGATATGGTGGACTCTCTTCATTGTAGGAACACACAGCAGACCCAAGACCTTCAAAACAAGCCATGACCTTACACAGTGGACACCTAGCACCCAAGTTTCTGGGCTAAACCTTCCTCTAAACCCATCATGAATTTAATGTTATCATTGCTTGCTTACAGGTCAGCAGTCCTCTTGTTTTCTAAGGACTTGGGTTATGCCACCTTTAGTGATCATTTACCTCTTACATCCTTTCTTATAGTGGCTAAGAAGAAGAAAATGTCAGACTCTGTGTTTTCATGACTACTGACCCCTTAAGGCTTAATCCTGCTTTTCTCCTCTGCCCACACACTGGAGATTCAATAAGAAACTTGTTTTCTCTCTTTTGATGCAGGTGTCAGACTGAACTCATAGGAGCCTCTCCTGTGAGTAGGACCCTCATTGCGTTAACACCTCTGAACCCCAGTAGAAGTAGATGTCCTGGTCAGGGCTCCACTCCAGACTCAGGCTTCATTTCTGATTGCTGAGAGGATTTTCCTCCTCTCAAATGACACCTGGATAATGGACGTGATGAAGGGTTTATTAGTAAATCCCCTTGGTGTATCTGTGTGTGTGTCTGTGTGTGCACGTGCACATACTGCAAGTTTGAACCAAGGTTTGGTGTGGATCCTTGCCTTTTCATAGTGCCCACTGAGCTTGATGCTGTGAGCAAGTGTGCAGACAACACCACCAGCAGCAGGGTCTGTCTCTCTGCCTGATGTCCACCATGTGCATCGTGCTGCTACCTCCTGGCAGGCTTGCTCACTGCCCTGTGCTGAGCTGCCCTGTTGAGCCCCGTAGAGTCCCTTGCATGTATGTAGCTGACTTACCTCCATAGATTTGGAAATTACTTGGCACTTGGCGACAGAAGAAAGTGACAGTGACTCTGCTTTTCTGCAGGAGAAAATGACTTTCTCTTATTCCAACAAATCTTTATAGGTCAAAGAACTAAGAGATAAAAAAGAATATTGAGGCCAGAGATGTTCCCCAAGGGGAAGTATTGACTGTAGAGGAAATCACAGATCCTGACAGGAAACCGGCCCTTAACCTCCATCTGCACCTGCTCCTGGGGAGGAAACAAGTGTGAGTCCCGAGCACCACCCCTGCATCCCCCAGCCTGTCTCCTGCAGGCTGGCTTGGTTCTGGGCTCACACTGACCTCCCCTCACGATGTCTCTTGCACAGTAAAACACGGCTGGGTCCTCTCTGGTTACAGACATCAGCTGCAGGGAGAGCTGGTTCTTGGATGTGTCTCTGCAGATGGAGGTGTGGCTCTTGAGGGGTGGGTTGCAGTAAGTGTTGCCACCAGAAATGACGGCTCACATCCACTCTACCCCTTCCCTGGGGGCTGGTGGATCCAACTCCCCAGTGACCACTGGTATGGAGGAACCAGAGACGCACAGGAGAGGGATAGTGTGTAGGATGGCTTCACCAGTCCTGGGCCGGAACCTGCAGCTGCACCTGGGACAGGACACCTGGGGATAAGGGGAGTCAGTCGCTGTCAGTCACCTGCAGCCACAGCCGTCAGGCACAGGAGAAGCCTTAACTTTTAGACCACAGCTCTGCCTTCCCTAGACCTCAGTCCTGTGTGAGGGGAGTTCTGTGAGCTCCCACAGCCCAGGGGTAGATTGTACTCTAGGGAATGGAGGAAAATTGCACATGGGGGAAACTTGTTCTTATAAGTTGGGTAAGGCAGCTTTAGGCTCCACTCATCCACCTGGGACATTTGAGTTCTCTCACCCTGGCCTTTGGATCTGGAACACTTGGCCTGTGTGGGATGTTAGGAACAGGTCATGGCATTGTACCAGTTTTCTGATCACTAGAATAAAACTACACAGGATGTGTGAAAGTGAAGCTGCTCAGTCGTGTCCGACTCTTTGTGATCCCGTGGACTGTAGCCTACCATGCTCCCCCCTCCATGGGATTTTCCAGGCAAGAGTACTGGAGTGGGTTGCCATTTCCTACTCCAACACAGGATGAGTAGGTTTCTACACAGGATGAGTAGGTTTCTATAATTTTAATTTCTTGGATCTTCCAAGTAGCTGTTTTCATCTATTAGAGTTCTCTCCAAACAATTTCTGAAATTCAGATAGAACGAAAAAAATGTTTTCTTCATCAATTATGATGATCACATAGGTTTTATTTCTTAATCTCTTAATATGGTGTGTCATGTTGATTAATTTGCACATATTGAAGAATCCTGCATCCCTGGATAATCCATCTCCATCACGGTGTTGTTTTCTGTTAATGTGTTGCTGGATTCTGTTTACTAGTATATTGTTGAGAGATTTTTGCATCCTTGCGTGTCAGTAATTTTGGCCATAATTTTCTCTTTTGTGACGTCCTTGTCTTCCTGTAGTATCAGGGTGATGATGGCCTTGTAGAAAGAGCTTTGGAGTGTTTCTCTCTGAATTATAAAAGAAAAAACCATTTGAGGATAGGTGTTAGCTCTTCTCTAAATGTCTGATAGATTCTTACCCTGAAGCCATCTGGTTGTGGACTTTTGGTTGTTGGAGCATTGTTAATCACATCTTCAATTCCATTACTTGTAATTGGTCTGTTCCTATTTTCTATTTCTTCCTCGTTGATTCTTTTTTTTTAAATTTTTTCCATTTTTTTTTATTAGTTGGAGGCTAATTACTTTACTATGTTGTAGTGGTTTTTGCCATACATTGACATGAATCAGCCATGGATTTACATGTATTCCCCATCCCAATCCCCCCTCCCACCTTCCTCCCCACCCCATCCCTCTGGGTCTTCCCAGTGTACCAGCCCCGAGCACTTGTCTCATGCATCCAGGCTGGCTGGTGATCTGTTTCACCCTTGATAACATACATGTTTCGATGCTGTTCTCTCCAAACATCCCACCCTCACCTTCTCCCACAGGGTCCAAAAGTCTGTTCTGTACATCTGTGTCTCTTTTTCTGTTTTGCATATAGTGTTATCATTACCATCTTTCTAAATTCCATATATATGTGTTAGTATACTATATACATGCACCCCAATGTTCATCGCAGCACTGTTTATAATAGCCAGGACATGGAGGCAACCTAGATGTCCATCAGCAGACGAATGGATAAGGAAACTGTGGTACATATGCACCGTGGATTATTACTCAGCCATTAAAAAGAATTCATTTGAATCAGTTCTAATGAGATGGATGAAACTGGAGCCCATTATACAGAGTGAAGTAAGCCAGAAAGATAAAGACCTCATTGATTCTTTGAAGGTCATATCTTTCTAAGAATTTGTCCATGATTCCCAGGTTATTCACTTTTAGTTCAGCACGCAGGGATGTGCGGCTAAGGAACAGGAGGGAAATCTCTCCGTGCGCTGTGTGAACTGAGCAGGGACGCTTCCAGGGGTGGCTTGCTAAATTCAGCACCTGTGAAAACCCCAAAAGACAACAAGGGCTCTTGCAGCTTGGATGGTTCTAGTTTTAGCACCATGGACTCTGTGGATCTGTACACGAGGGGGCTGGGTCAGAAGAGTGTCCACGTTGCCTCCATAGCTCCCATAGCAGGTCCAGGTGCAGTCCAGGTGGCTGAGCTCCGAGGATCTGTGCTGGTGATCTGGTGAAAACCATGCATAAGAGCCACCAGGGCCAACTGCTTGCATGTTGGTTTTGTTCACTCACTAAGTTGTGTCTGATTCTTTTTTGACACCATGGACTGTTGCACATCAGGCTCCTCTGTCAATGGGATTTCCCAGGCAAGAATACTGCAGTAGGTTTCTGTTTCCTTCTTTTGGGCCCAGGAGTTGAACCCGGGTCTCCTTCTGGGCAGGCAGATTCTCCACCACTGAGCCACCGACAAGCCATAATTGCCAGTGTACTCAGAGATACCTTGGAATTGAGAGCAGTGCCCACAGCAGCTCAATGGTCCTTTCTTAACTCACTTCAGTTCATAGCAATCAATATGCCATGGAGGCCCGTTTGGGAGTGACTTTCCCTGGGCCCTGACACTCAGTGCCTGTTTTATTACTATTTTTTTCTACACCAGCTCAACTAGAATGTGATGTAGGAATTGGTTTACCTGCGTCTTACAGACGTGAAGCTAACCTGCAGCCTGGACTTGCAGTGATGTGCTGGAGGGCACACATCAGGGCACAGTGAGCCCTCCTGTCTGTGCCTGGGCTTCTCTCACTGGACCTGGCTGCCCCTACAGGGGATGCTGGACAGAGCTGGACGTGCCTACTCAGGCTCTGGTCTGTTCCTGGAAGGAGAACAGGCCTGATTTTCCTCCATTCTAGAGCTCCCTTAAGATGTTGTGGTAAAGAAAGGATTACAGATTTGTTTTCAGCACTTGTCTGAAAGTGCATGCTAGTCTCTGTCTGACTATAACCTTTCCCACCAGCTATCTATGTGTCTAGTGGTAATTGCTTTGATGGTAAATATTTTACATAAAGGAAACTGCACAGTAGAACAGGATGTAGGTATTGTCTAAGCCTGTAGGGATTTATTGGACCTGGAAGCAAGGAGCACATGTAGAGCACACACACCCACATCCCCTGTAACTTGCATTATTCCCAGTGACCCACAGAGGATCCCGTGGTGCTGCCTGGGCATTTATGCAAGAGACCAGGCAGCAATCCAAGAGCCTCCATCCTGGCAGGGACAGCTGGTCTACCAGTACAGCAGGGCTGATATTTCACAATGAGGAAGGAAAATCTGTTCCCTTTTCTGTAGCCTGGAGGACAGTTCAAAAGCATCAATTTTTTGGTGCTCAGCTTTCTTCACAGTCCAACTCTCACATCCATACATGACCACTGGAAAAACCATAGCCTTGACCAGACAGACCTTTGTTGGCAAAGTAATGTCTCTGCTTTTTAATTTGCTCTATAGGTTGGTCATAACTTTCCTTCCAAGGAGTAAGCGCTTCTAATTTCATGGCTGCAGTCACCATCTGCAGTGATTTTGGCGCCCCAAAAAATAATGTCTGACACTTTCCACTGTCTCCCCATCTATTTCCCATGAGGTGATGGGACCAGATGCCATGATCTTAGTTTTCTGAATGTTAAGCTTTAAGCCAACTTTTTCACTCTCCTCTTTCACTTTCATCAAGAGGCTTTTTAGTTCCTCTTCACTTTCTCCCATAAGGGTGGTGTCATCTGCATACAACTTACACATGATCAAAATCTCATCAAATGTTATTGTTTAGTCACTGAGTGGTGTCTGACTCTTTGAGACCCCATGGATGGAAGCACCCCATGTTTTGCTGTCCTTCACCATCTCCCCGAGGTTTCTCAAAATCATGTCACTGAGTCGGTGAAGCCAGCCAACCATCTCATACTCTCTCGTCCCCCTGTCCTCCTGACTTCAATGGTTCCCAGCATCAGGGTCTTTTCCAATGAGTTGACTCTTCCCTTCCGGTGGCCAAAATACTGGAGTTTCAGCTTCAGCATCAGTACTCCCAATGAATATTAGGATTGATTTCCTTTCGGAGTGACTGATTTGATCTTCTTGCAGTCCAAGGGACCCTCAAGACTCTTATCCAACACCGCAGTTCAAAACCATTAATTCTTCAGTGCTTAGCTTTCTTTATGGTCCAACTCTCACACCCGAACATGACTTATGGAAGGACCATAGCTTTGCATAAAGGGACCTCTGTTGGCAAAGTATTGTACCTGCTATTTAATATGCTGTCTAGGTTGGTCATAGGTTTCCTTCCAAACTTTTCTTCTTTTAATTTCATGGCTGCAGTCACCATCTGCAGAAACTGTGGAGCTCAAGCATATAAAGCCTGTCAAGGCCTCCACTGTTTCCCCATCTATTATCTATGAAGTGATTATGATCATAGTTCACAGATGCCATGACCTCAGTTTCTTGAATGTTGACTTTTCAACGAGCTTTTTCACTCTCTGCTTTCACTTTTATCAACAGGCACTTTAGGTTCCTCTTCACTTTCGTTAATAAGGGTGGTGTCACCTGCATATCAGAGGTTATCAATATTTCTCCTGGCAACCTTGATTCAAGTTTGTGCTTCATCCAGCCCAGCATTTCGCATGATGTCCTGTAAATGTAAGTTAAATAAGCAGAATGTCAATACAGAGTTTTGACATACTCCTTTCCCAATTTTGAATCAGTCCATTGTTCCACGTCCAGTTCTAACTATGGCTTCTTGACCTCCATACAGATTTCTCAGGAGGCAGGTAAGGTGGCCTTGTATTCCTGTTTATTTGAGAATTTTCCATAGTTTGTTGTGACCCACAGGCAAAGGCTTTAGTGCAGTCAATGAAGCAGAAGTAGATGTTTTTCTCATCAATTTATCAGATAGTAACAGTAATAAGACAAGTTTAAATCCTGGAGAGACGGAAATGCCCAGAGAGTAAAAGAGAAGAATATTAACTTAACTAGGGCAGAGGCCACTGAATAGAATAAAACCACCAGCAAATTAACCTGAAATGCATTCCCTGAGGTCGAGTGAGGAAAAGGTGTGGTGGTGGTCACTGTCTCCTAAGTACTGACCTCACCAGTGCCAGAGTAGACCTGCTAAAGTGTAACCAGTTGGTGGTGTTCTCCATGCACACAGGTGTGTCTTTCTACCTGGGAGCCCGGGATTCCTGCCTGGGAACTTAGGTCCTCCCTGTATCGTGCTAGGAGGACTTTGGCTCTGGATTCTGACCTGGGACTGTCTCATAGCACCTCAAATGGCAGTGTGACCTTTGTCCAGTCACCCCGTCCAACTGTGCCGTATACTTACCATTTATGAAATGGGGAAATGGGTCCCATGTGGAAATGTGTAAAATTTTCAGGTGTTTTCTGATGCGAAGGAAGCAATCACAACATTAGGCAGTTTAAAGTGGCAGTCACCCTTTATTTTGTTCACACTCTGCTTTGGGAGGGTCCACCCTGTCTGACGCAGGGCTCCTGTGAGGGTCTCAAGTTCATCTCCAGGGTCCCCTCTTACAATACACTCACATGTAAGGAAGGTTGATCTGACTGTAGCCTGGGGCTCAGTCAGAGTACAGTGCTGGGCCTCATGTCCTCTTTGTGTGGACATTTCTTGAGCCCTGACTTCCTTTGCAAGATGACTGTGTCAGCAGAGTGAAGTTTTTGGTGCCCTGAGCTTCAGAATGAATTTTTAGATATCAACCCACACACATGATTCATAAATCATTTCTAACTTTTTGTATTTATTAAAAACTCTGTCCTGACAACAACAGTGGTAACAATAACACTGACACAGGAATCAAAGCATAGACTTAGAGAATAAACTCACAAACATCAGAGTTGATAAATAGACCTGTATCATGAATAGAGAGTGTGAAGAGTACATCATGAGAAATGCTGGGCTGGATGAAGCCCAAACTGGAATCAAGATTGCCAAAAGAAATATCAATAACCTCAGATATTCATATGACTCCACCCTCAAGGCAGAAAGTGAAGAAGAACTAAAGAGCCTCTTGATGAAATGAAAGAGGAGAGTGAAAGAGTTGGCTTAAAACTCAACATTCAGAAAACCAAGATCATGGCATCTGGTCCCATCACTTCACGGCAAATAGATGGGGAGACAGTGGAAACAGTGACTGACCTTACTTTTCTGGGCTCCAATCTCAGTGCAGGTTGTGACTGCAGCCATGAAATTAAAAGATGCTTGCTTCTTAGAAGAAAAGTTATGACTAACCTACACAGCATATTAAAAATCAGAGACATTACTTTTCCAACAAAGATCTGTCTAGTCAAAACTATGGCTTTTCCAGTAATCAGGTATGGATATCAGTGTTGGACTATAAAGAAAGCTGAGCACCGAAGAATTGATGCTTTTGAACTGTGGTGTTGAAGAAGACTCTTGAGAATGCCTTGGACTGCAAGGAGATCAAACCAGTCAATCCTAAAGGAAATCAGTCCCAAAGGTTCATTGGAGGGACTGACGAGAAGCTGAAACTCCAATAGTTTGGCCACCTGATGCAAGAATGGACTCATTGGAAAAGACCCTGAGGCTGGAAAGATTGAAGGAAGGAGAAGAAGGGCACAACAGAGGATGAGACGGATGGAACCCTTCACCAAATTGATGGACATGATTTTGAGCAAGCTCCAGGAGTTGGTGATGGACAGGGAAGCCTGGCGTGCTGCAATCCATGGGGTCGCAGAGAGTCGGAAAGGACTGAGTGACTGAACTGAAAGTTTCAGTTCTTTATTGAGAGACCTGTTTATTTCTGGATATTCCAGAACGCTGATCTGGATGAAATACAATGTTCTAAGAGATCTATTTTGTTGCAACATGTGGAAATTTTCTTCTTTTCTCTACTTCTCAAACTTTCTTCTTGGAAACAGCATCCATGTGTTAAGATTTTAGCCTTAAAGGAGCAAGAGGTCACTAAAGAAAAATCGCAGTGTGCCAAACTCATATGTGACATTTAGTGTATCTGATATCACAAAAGGGGCTGTACTTATATCAGATAGGCTTCATGGTGTCCAAACTTTCCTAAATCCCAAAAGTAAATGCCTGATGTGAGGCTCTTCATGGGCGAGTTGACTACTGTTGAGATTGGATTTTATAATTCTTTATTATCTAGATGTGATTCTCTCAACAGTTACAATCCCAACCCAATTTCATGGGGGAAACCAGATGAGAGAGCTTTCACGTCTTTAAAGGAGAGTTTTAGAGGCCACCTTCCTCTGGCCCTCTCCATGTTTCCTGTCATGTGAAAAATGAAGGGGTTCCCTTGCAGTTCTCACTAAAATGAAGGGACCACCACAGACACATTGGGCGGTAACAGATGCTGTGGTGTGTGGATAGTCCCCGAGCCTTACAGTCATTATGGCCACTGAGCTTCTGGTTACGACCCTTTACCACATTCAACAATTCTCAGTCATCTACCTCACTCCAAGAGGTCTTTTTATTTGCTGCTTCTTGCACGACTCCTCATCTACCCTCCACCCCCATCACCAGTGACGTCCATCGTGATTGTTTCGCACTCATGGACACCTCCTGACACCTGATCCTCTGGAGCTATCTACTCGCAGCGACTCTCAGGAGACAGACCTAAGCCTCATATGTTGCCACCTGGTACCATCACCTACTGGACCAATGTCCCAGAAGAACTCTTCAGCCTCACTGGAAAGGACCCTACCAAGCACTGCTAACCAGCCCTCTAGAGGATAGGAACTAGGATTCCCATGACACACAGTAAGAACAGCTGAGTCCTGAAAGGACTTGCACCTCAAAGCTGACCTGAATTTAATGATATTTCAGAGTTTAAGGTAATATGTTATGAGAACTTTCTACAGTATCTGGACCAGAACTATTGGGCATTTTTCTGCCAAACCCTGGATGATAATGTAAAATGTCACGTGCTTCCCAATGACTATGATCTTGACAACACAGGGGTTTTAGTTAAAAAATGCCTGAGAGCTCTCCCTATCAGTCCTCTTCTTACCTAAATGTGACAGCAACAGACTTACAGTCTGCACACTTTCCCTCTGAATGACACTGCACCCAGAAAAGTTCCTCCTGTCACTGAGAGACAAAAGTTTAAAAAACCCAAGTATTGCTCATTTTCTGAGAAGGATCTTGACAAAAGTACATGTGTTTTAAGTTGTTTAAGTCGTGTCTGACTCTGTGCAACCCTATGGGCTGTAGTCCACCAGGCTCCTCTGTCCATAGGATTCTCCAGGCAAGAATCCTGGAGTGGATTACCATGGCCTTCTCCAGGGGACCTTCCCAACCCAGGGATCGAACACTTCTCTCCTAACTGTCTGGCACTGGCAGGAGACTTTATTACTAGCAGGTTTTTTTTTTTTTTCTACCAGGAATGTCACCTTGGAAGCCCTTGACCAAAAGTGGAAAGTGTAAAAGAATTAGAATAAGAATGAGGAGGAGGAGAGGAAAGAGAAAGTACAACTAAATAAAACCCAGTGGACAGGAGGAGGAGTTTTCATGCCCTTGGACAATCCCTGAATCCAACATGAACAAAGTTACCTCTTCTTTTCTGCCAAAAACTCAGGTAAAGAAAAACCACAGAGTTTTAGTTACAAGAGCCCTCCCACCTCACTTTTTACTTTGATACAAAAGACAGTCTCTCCACTTCTACTGGGGAATTGCACATGACTCTTTATAATTGCAGACTCCAATTTGTAATTCTCGGTTGGTCCTAAATAAATTCGTTTTTGCTACTGAAATGCCTGGCAATCTGTTTTATGTCCAAAAGCTTACTTTCCATGATACTTTTCATTTTTTATTGGTTCCATACTATACTAAGCCAGTAACCTGGATGGACTTGTGGACATTCCTGCAACATCCTTGCTTAGACGAGAGAAAGTGGCCACAACCAGCCTGTGAGAGACTAGAGGAAATGAAGATTATTTCACTCCTGCTGAGAGGGGATATGGATATAGGTGAAGGTCATCATCCACTTTGGGGTCACATTTGGGGTCCAGATGTAAATTAGCAAGTAGGTGTATTTGCAAAAACAGAATCCATGAATAATGAGGATAACTCCCTATGGGACATCGGATTACAGTCTGTAACACTACAACTTGCAGACTTCGAAGTGTTTGTGAAGGTAGACTGAAAGCAGGAGGGTATGTCTTCTCACTGAACATGTACAAAAACAGCAAAAGGAACATTTAAAGGTTTCTTGGGACTTCTTGGGCCATTCACTAGATTTGATGACTTTGGACTCATGGAAAATGATGGTGAGCCTCAGAGTTGTATTCAGCGTCTATGGCAAGACAAAAACAAAACAGAGAAAACACACAATTCTGACTATTGGATTACATGGGAGTGTTGGTACATATTCCACACAGACATATATACACAAACACACAACTATACTTAAACGAAAAATAAAATCTATGTATGGTTTTATGAAAGCAGTATAAGCCACAATAACGGAACAGTGAGGACACAAAAGAGGTTTCCAGGGAATCTCTGGGCGGGACGAGAAAACCAGATTCAAACAGGAGTTCCCTCCAGGCGCAGTCCTGAACGTGGTGGGCCCTGAGCGCCCCCTGGTGGTCCTGGGCGCCCATGCAGGGAGGTTTCTGTCTGGGCTCACTCTGACTTCCCCTCACTGTGTATCTTGCGCAGTAATACACGGCCGTGTCCTCAGGTGTCACGCTGCTCAGTGAGAGAGAGACTTGGCTCTTGGAGGTGTCCCTGGTGATGCTGAGCCGGGATTTCAGGGCTGGGTTATAGTATGTACTTCCACCACTATATATGATACCAACCCACTCCAGTGCCTTCCCTGGAGCCTGGCGAACCCAGTGTACAGCATAGCTGGTTAGTGAGAATCCAGAGACAGCGCAGGTGAGGGAGAGGGTCTGTGAGGGCTTCACCAGGCTGGGTCCGGACTCCTGCAACTGCACCTGGGACAGGACCCCTGTGGACAGAGAGAAGCACGGTGACTCACGGGCTCAGATGCAGCTTCCCCACGTGCCCATGTCTGATCCAGAGACACTCACCGCTGGGAGCTGACAGCACGAAGAGGAAGGTCCACAGTGGGCTCATCTTCGAGCAGATGAGAGTCACCGCTCCCGGAAATCTCTTCAAGCCTGAGGAGGAGCCTGAATTTAAGTGACCTGGTGCTTTGTTTCCAGCCTGTGACCTGAGTGGATCTTTGCATGTGGGAGGGGCCTCTGCATAAAAACAGAAAACAATGAAAGGAGGTCCTGTCTTTGAGGCTCCGCCTGTGAGGAGGTGCTGACTGTGCCCTCAGATTACTAAGTCCCTGCCTGAAGACCCCCTCCCCATGCCCCCGGGCCTCGTGTTCAAGAATGAAAGGATGTGGACGGGCTGGTCAGGAAAAAAGATGTGGTCAAATATCAAGCACAGATTTTGGGAAGAGAGTAGTCCCATGGAGGTTCATCTCTTCATTTGTCAAATAAACACCTCAGATTCAAAGTCTGCATACTTGTCAGAAACTCTTATTCATTGTTCTTTTCTACATTAGCTTATATTCATGAACCGGATATTAAAACAGGAGGGAGAGATTATGTGATAATTGTATTCAATTAAAAAAAAAAAACTCGGTACAATTTAAATTTATCATAACTCCAAAGGATTTTTTATTTCCCTTAACAGACAAGGTCATTTCTTCATCTGAAGCAGTTTGAAATCAAGAGTTTCCCTGGAGGTGGGGTGTTCATAAGTACTAACCATCCAGTTAACATTTGGGACAAAATAGTCATTTCTGCTGAGAAGCTCGTCTTCCCAGCATGGCTGACTTGCCCAGTGGTCTGTCCTGCATGATCGTGTGCACAACTGAATGTCTGGAGGAGCTTGTGAACCTCAGGACCTGCTTCTTGAGGGTGGACATTGAGAACTTTAAGGCTACCAATTACTAAGGTCAGACAGCGCCTGGGAGCTCCTCAGTGATCCAACATGCTGGGCAGGTGCCCTGGTCATTCTGCACAGACTCCGTCCTCCACCAAGTGCTTATTTCTTCCTCTCTGTGTCCCTGCCATGAGATGGGAGCTCAGGGAACATAGTCCCCACCACAGTGGTGAGAGGACATGCATGGTTCTTGGAGGTAAACCTTCACAGTGAATGGCGTGGAAAGTGTGAAGGCGGCATGGTCAGAGGAAAGCCCCTCCTCAGGAAGCAGGTTCCCTTGAAAACCCCACTGAGAGCAGCTTTCCCGAGCCCAGGGTCGGTAGCTTTCCTGAGCCTGAGGTCCTCTGAGTCAGCAGTGCTGGAGAGCAGAGCTCAGCTCCCCCGTCTCCCTGTGGCCCTGAGGCTGTGGCCTCGCACCTGCATCCCGGCTGTGAGCATGTAGACTGGGGATGATGGCTGTCACCGTGTGTCTGGACTTTAGGTGGGTTTTCCGGGGGTGTTGAGTGCTGCCATCAGTGGTGTTATTGCTCCCAGAGCCAGAAAAGACCAGTGGGGATCCCCATCTCTGACTGACACCCTGTCCACGTGACCCTGGCCCTCTCCTGCGCTGAGACGTCACCCCTTTGCGTCTGGGTGACAGCGTCATTTCTTCTGGGAAGAGCGTCTCCCTTAGCTCTTCCTCGGCACAGGGATCTCACCTGAACACTGACTGAGGTAGAACTTACTGTCTATGAAAAGCCCTTTCTGCTCTGGCTTTGGCGATAGCAGTTCTGCACCAGCATGTCTTCTGTATCGGAATCTGTTTCCCGACACCTGAATGTGCTCTGGGGAGAGGTCCCTCCTCACTCTGCCTCAGAGTGTGTGGCGTCACTTGTCCCAGATGGCATGCACCGTGATGAGGACTCCTGTCCTGGATCAGGACCTGATCCAGGTGACCCTGGAATTGTGGGCCTCTGGCTTCCAGGTCACTGAGCTTCTGAGGGATGAGAATGTGTCCTCATCCCTCGGCTCAACACCTTCGTCCATCATCAAAGCCAGTGGGGTCTTGTGTGCATCAACTAGCAGGCTTTCCTCTCCTCCACTTTCTCTGATCTTGTGATTCCATTGGACCACCTGTAAAATCCAAATATGCTTCTCACCTCACGGGACTGGAAGACTGCAGACCACATCCCCAAATCCACTGCCAGTTGGTCTATTACAGAGTTTAGTTTTTGGCATTAGAATGGGAATCCCCAGAGAATCCCCAACAACTCCTCAGCCGTGAGCAATCAAATGCTGGTACCCATTCTGACTTGTTGAGTTCAGGGCTTTCTGGATAATGTTGTCTAGTAGCTTTGTGTGGAGTCTTTAGTGTTTTCCATCTATACCGTTATGTATTCTGCATATAAAGACAATTTCAATTTCACCTCTAAAATCTATGGTAGCACAACAGTTCTAAGAGCAAAGTTGATAACAATACAGGTCTTCCTGAAGAAACTAGAAGTAAACAACCTAACTTACTCCCTAAAGGAATTGGAGAAAAGAAGATCAAACAAAGCCCAGAGACAGTAGAAGGAAGGAAAGAACAAAAACCAGAGAAGAAATCAGTAATATTGAGATGAATATAGACATACACACACAACAAACAATGAAAAGGATAAGTGAAATCAAAAACTCGTTTGTTGGGATTTTTTGCAAAGACAAACAGTATCATAAATCTTTACCAAGGTTCACCAAGGAGAAGAAAGAAAGTACTGGAATAAAATGAGACATAGAAGAGGAGACACAGTATCAGACAACTAATACCCCAGAGATCCAAAAAAGTCACGTGGGATTGTTACAAACAGTTGTGTGCCAGCAAATTGGACAACCTAGAAGAAATGGACAAATTTATAAACTGCAAAACCTTCAAAACTGAGTCAAGATGGAACAGACAACTTGAAAGACTGATCATTTGTGTCTAAGTTGAATTGTATAATCATCATTTCAAAAAGTTCCAGGAACAGTACAGGAACAGACAATTTCCCTTGGGAATTCTACAAAACATACCTTTGAGGAATTTAAATGCAAAAATTCTCAACAAAGTATTAGTAAATTAAATTCAACAATGTATAGAAAGGATCCTACATCATCATATATTGTCTTTTACTTGAGGGTCATGGTTCAACATCTGTCAGGAAGCATTTAACAGGAGGTTTTCTGTGTGCTGTTTTGGATCTCTCGAGTCCTCTGTTCCTTATTAATTACTGAATATTCAGGAATTAAGAGTGGGGCAAGCCTTTCCTGGGGCTGAGGAATCCAGGCATTTCCTTCCGTAGTTTTTCAATATGGTGATAAGTACCCTCTTCCTTCTTATGAACCTTAAGGTAAAAGTGATTGTTTACAACTCTCTCTCTTTAATATGGATTGCCTTATGTTTTGTAAGTCTGGAATTTTAATCTTTATCTTTGCTGAGAATAACTACCTTGTAAGACAATATATATCCCCAAACCATGTTGATTAAAACACCTTTGCTCCATCAGAGTTGGGGTCCCCGTGTCTGTTTGTCTGCCTTTCTTTCTTTATTTCTCTCTCTATTTCTGGCTGATTCCCTGGAACTCAAAAGCCGGCTGCATAACCCAGGGAATATTAGCCTTTTTCTTTTGTTCATTCTCTCATCGTTGACTCCAGACCACCAGGTTCTGGTCTAATACAGGACCAACAAACATCCAAAATGACCTATATGATAAACCACATACATATTGATAATTATCTTAAATGTAAACTGATTAATGCTCCAACCAAAAGATACGGACTTTGCTGATGCAACAAAAATAAGACCCATACACGCTGTCTAAAAGAGACCCCCCTCAGACCTACGAACAGAAACAGATGGAAACTGAGAGGATGGACAGGATATTCCACGTAAATGGAAAGGAAACTGTGGTAGCAAATCTCATACCAGATAAAATAGACTCTAGAGTACTGTTACAGGAGCCAAGGAAGGACACAATAATCTAAGAATCAGTCCAAGAAAAAGACACAGCGCTTGCGAATACACATGTGCCCAACATAGGTTTTAGAGCCTCAAAATCCACTAGCAGGAGACAGGCTGGTGAAAGTGCTCGGCTTCAAACATGGACCACCTTCCACGAAAGGGAAAGGAAAGTAAGGGGGCGGATCAACAGGCCCAGAGGCCGGAACAGGAGCCAAAGATTATTCCCAGACCTTGAAGCTTAGTAGAGTTTGCCTCAATGGACTTAAACAGTTTCTGGGCCCAGTGGGGCTTCCCAGGTGGCTCAGCGGTGAAGAATCTTTCTGCAATGCAGGATACACAGGAGACTCAGCTTTGATCCTGGGTTGGGAAGATCTCCTGAAGGAGGCCATGGCAACCACTCCAGTGTTCTTGCCTGGAGAACCCCATGAGCAGAGAGGCCTGGTGGGCTAGACTCAATAGGGTCACAAAGAGTCCGACATGACTGAGGTGACCACGCACACACACGCACTGAGGCCAGGGATCCTTTCTGACTTTCATTTATCCTTTTTACAGAAGGAAAATGTTTGTAGCTGAGATATGCCTGTCTTAGAGTTGTATTTTAGGATGCAGATTGTCACCCATAGTGGAGATAGAGGATTAGATCTGGGACTTGTGGTTGATGGTATTTAGACCAAATTTGCTCTTTATTCTTTAAGGGTTGACATTTTAGAGGCCTGCTGGGATTTGCTAAGTGTAATGAGCCTGTAGGTTGGACACCAGGATTTGCAGGGCTGAAGGTGGACTGTGTGTGTTTGAATCATTTATGGAGTCTATGAATGTCATATCACATGACATAAGGGACTTTGGAAAACATGAGTAATTTAGAAGTCTAGGAATTTGGAATATTCCTAGATTAGCATATGGTTACCGTTGAAACAACAACCATGTTCGTCAGAGGGAGGCCAAGAGCATCAGACCCTGGGAGGAGTGACCACTGATGGAAGGTGCTTTGCTGGGCTATGCAGATGAAAGGAGTGCCTGAGAGCCAGGGATGCAGGCAGTGAAGTTCTAGACTGGACACGGCAAAGAAGCTGACTGTCCCTGACTTTATCCTTTCAGAGTGCATACAGGAGCTCAGGTGGGTGGTCTGTAAACAAGCCTTTATTTCCCGCATCCTAGAGACTTGATGCCCCAGGTCAGGGCACCAGTGAGGCTGCCTTCTGGTGAGGGCCCCCTTCCTGGTTCACACCAGGCACCTTCCTTCTGGGTCCCCACCAGGCAGAGGGGGGCAAGCATGTTCTCTGGGGATTCTTAGAGCAAATTGAACCCCATTTATGGAGACTTCACTCTCATGACCTAAGCACCAGACAAAGACCCCCAATTCTAACATCATTATCCTAGGTGCACAGGAATTCTAAACATGAATTCTGCGGGCACAGAAGCATTCAGACCACAGCACTCCATGAGAGACTGAGGTGTGTGTGGTCCTGCCACACCTGGATTCCAATCCAGTGAAACTGATTTCATACTCTGACCTGTGGAGTGAAAGGGAATGCATGTGTGTTGATTGGAGCCCTGCATGTGCAGGAACTGGAACCATGGTCAGCAGAGTAACATGGACTAGAACGTGAGTCACGTTACCCAGTGTCTCCCCCATGGCTCCATCTTACGTGGGGACCACAAGCACTGCAGGTCATCATCCCCAGGAGGAGGTTCCTCAGGACCTCAGCCCTGCAAGAGGGGCCAGACGGAACAGTGTGCTGCCACAGACTGAGCCGGACCTGCACGCCTGTCGACCCGGACTTGGTAGCCCTGCTAATGGCTGTCCCACCAGGCGCCATATGTGGGCTCCTGGGCAGAGACTGGGAGATCGAAATTCATCCCTGGGTTTCACCCAAGCACAATGCCACTTTTAAAAATAAGGAGCGAGTCAGAGAACTGGCCAGGAGACTCTATAGAAAAAGAATCCTAAACTTGACACTAACCAAAATTCTCAGATAATGCCTCACCTAACATTCCCAAGAACAATGAAGCTCTCAATACCCCTGCTGAAAAATAATAAAAAAACCCATAAGCCTTTGGAGGGAAATCTTTATCTTACATCTTGTTTTCATATATTTGTTATCTTGAGAACTTTCTTCAAAACACATGTCCCACAAGAACATTACCTCTTCTCTCAGATTATAGACTCTTGGTGACAAGAAGTCAGGAGAACCATTTCTCTCCTCTCCTCTCCCAGCACAGCTGCCCTGCTCCTCAGGGCTTCTGACACCGTCAGGCTTGAGTTTTCACAGTTCGTGTCTTGCACAGTGATAAATAGCGGTGTCCTCAGACCTCAGACTGCTCAGCTCCATGTAGGCGATGTTTGTGAAGGTGTCTGCAGCCAGTGTGACTCTGCCCTGGAACTTCTGTGCATACTTGTCCACCATCTTTGCTGTCAATCCGTCCATCCACTCAAGCCCTTGTTGAGGGGCCAGTCACCCCCAGTGCATGTCGTAGTCGCTGAAGGTGTATCCAGAAGCCGTCCAGGACACCTTCACTGATGCCCCAGGCTTCCTCAGCTCAGCCCCGACCGCACCAGCCGCACCTGGGAGTGCACACCCGTGGACCGGAGACAGACGTGGATGGGATTCCCTGGACTGTCCCTACTTCCCTCCTCAACCCAGGCACTGGGGACCCTCTAACCTATCACCACTGCCCGTAGGAAGGGGATTCCCCAGCTCCAGTCCGTGCTGAGGGCTGCGCCCCCAGGGCATCTGTAGAGGAGGGGGTGTGGTTGTAGGTGGTGTTCTCAGAGCACAGACCTCTGCATATTTATCCCAGTCCAGCTCATCTCATTTGCATGTTCGTGAAGTAGGGTATTTATTTCAGAAGACGACTCATCTAGAAAGACCATGGATGACACAAAAGCGGTACGAGTCTGGGAGGCGGAGGTCGGTGTCCTCGTCCTTGTTGGAGGATGTGATCTCCTGCCACGTCCCTGACGTCTGTGCTCACAGAGCTCGTGCACGAGCACCAGCCCCACAGGACACGGTCCTCATCATGAATCAGCCTGTGAAAGACACAGAGACCCCAGCATTGTATTCTGAGCTTTGGTGTTTAAGTGTATTAGTCCTGGGATGACCGTGTTCCCAAAATGTTCTCATGAATGCACGAAAGCAGGCTGTTCTTCTCAAAATAAAGAAGCGCTAAGGAACCTCCTCTGAACTGTGATTTCCGTTGCCCTGAGTTAAGTAAAGTCTCCAAATAGATCAGGATGCTTAAGGGCACCATCGTAGGACTGGCCAGCTTCTATTAAATTCATTTAAAAAAGAATGACCCTGAACCTGAGAGGAAACTGCCTCCGCTCCCTCTGCACCTGCTCCTGAGCTGGAGCCCTGAGCTGGGTGGGTCGTGGGCGCCCCCTCCAGGCAGGTCCTAGTCCTACAGTGGAAGGTCCGGCCTGGACTAAAAGACCCTGACCTCTCAGAGCTGCTCGCTGGGAATTAGCAGCTTTTCTCTGACTTCAACGTTTCTAGTACTCCATGTGATTCTGATATCATGTCTAGAAAGAGCAAACTGTCCTTTCTAAACCCACATGTGCTGCTCGGAGACGGCAAGCAAGAATTTTATGAAACAACCAGCGAGCTGCTTCCCTGAAGCTGCCACACACACTTGAGAGTCTGCTACACCGATGGTGAGGCCAGAGACTGAGGGCGCTTCAGAGGAGCTTTCTCTCTCTTTCAGGGTCTTCTGGTTCAACCTCCCATCGCGGAGTAGCCACACAGTATCATGGGGATCCAAAGCCCACTGAACGTGCACTGTTAACAAACACACACACACAGTGACTGATAGTTGCAAACATAGCCCCAAGTTTATCTTCTTCCCCATCTGGCACATAAGTAGCATTGCCTCTACGAACGCAAGGCCTGAATGTGTGACTTCGGTTGATTAAAAAAAAAAAAAAAAAGGCAACATAATTAAAGCAGAGATGAGAAAGCATGCAGGTTGGGTTTGCATGTTCTCCCAGCAGGAACCCTCCAGATGCCACAGTGAGAAGGTCTAAGTTTTTTTGTTTTGTTTTGTTTGTTTGTTTGTTTTTAATGAAGGATAATTGCTTTACAGAACTTTGTTGTTTTTTGTCAAAACCTTGACATGAATCAGGCATAGATATACGTATAACCATTCCCTTTTGAAACTCCCTCCCATCTCCCACCGCATCCCACCCTTCAGGATTGATACAGAGCCCCTGTTGGAGTTTCCTGAGCCATAGAGCAAATTCCTGTTGGCTGTCTATTTTACATACGGTGATGTAAGCTTCCATGTTAATTGTTCCATACATCACCCTCTCCTCCCCCTCCCCATGTCCATAAATCTATTCTCTACATCTGTTTCTCCACTGCTGCCCTGTAAATAAATTCTTCAGTACCACTTTTCTAGATTTAAGTTTTTAATGAAGATGGTTACATTCAGGGCTGATGCTCACATAATTCAAGCACCAAACTGACTCTGGATTTGCAGGAAGGGTCACATTAGCCATGTAGTCCCAGGACCTCTCCAGTCTCAGAGGACACAGCCAAGAGATCCCAAGGCAGGATCACAGAGGTCATTGGATGGGTACTTTCTTCAGCAACAGAAGCAGCTGATGATGCAGAAACAGGGGATTTGGAAAAGCAAGTTTGGTGGGTCAGAGCCATTGTGGACCAAGGTCTGTGATGTCTTGTACTCCTCCCCTTCTTGAGTGGACAAGTGGTCCCAGGGTTGATATACTCCCAGAGTTGGATTGGTCACCTTGAATAGTTTGTCTGATAGAGTGAGATGGATGTATCTTAAGAAAATGCTATTGATCTGAGAATTAAAGTTCATTTCAAAATACATGTTACAACACAATATTATCAAATGTTAAAAATTCTACTGCTGCTGCTGCTCCTAAGTCACTTCAGTTGTGTCTGACTCTGTGGAACCCCATAGATGGCAGCCCACCAGGCTCCTCCATCCCTGGTATTCTCCAGGCAAGAACACTGGAGTGAGGTGCCATTTCCTTCTCTAATGCATGAAAGTGAAATCGGTCAGTCATGTTGGACTCTTTGCAACCCCATGGACTTAGGCCTACCAGGCTCCTCTGTCCACGGGATTTTCCAGGTGAGAGTACTAGAGTGGGTTGCCATTGCCTTCTCCAAAATTCTCCTGAATACTTATCAAATATTTTATTTGCTTTATGATTTATAAATCAGAGTGTGTTCGTCTAGGAGACAGAGAGAATCGCAAGGAGATGTCCAGAATGAAACCAAATGATGAGGTGGTCATATATGCAAATGAGGAGGTGGTCAAGGAAGTTACTACCAAAGGTGCATTGCTCAGGCAACGTCCCTTCCTGTCAGGGACAGCAGGGGTGTATCAGACTTATTACAGACGAGTGCTGTCCACTCCTGGTAGAGGTTGAAACTGTAACTAAGTTAGGTGTCAAGTCCTGGTAGAGAAACTCCATTTTGTGCCTGTAATGTCTGGAAATACTAATCAGATAATGTTCATGTGACTGGATTTTAAAAAGTCTAAAATCAATTCACTTAAATATGAGAAAAGTCAGATAAAAGTTAAAGACAAGATTTAATTAATCAAGACTATTAAGAATGTCATCTTTAAATGTGAATGACTAAAGCATTTCCTTGAAAGCTATGGATAAGATAAACAGAGCTCCATATGAAGCTCTGTGTGAAGAAAGCAAATAAAACCTTTATTCTGATATGACATGAAGATTTCTAGTTTCTGGTGGATCATGTTAAGAAGCTCAGAACTCATCTGATCCATCCATGAAACAAGTGAAAAGCTGAGAAAATGGAAAGTCAATGACCACCCAAAACCACCAAAGGTCTGTTATAGGGTCTGCTTATGGTCTAAAACAAACACCACTACCTGAGTAACAATGGGAACAATGGGAATTTAATTCTTCCAGTTCTAAAGTCTGGCAAGTCCTAGGTTGACAGAAGGGATGCAGCTGAGGACTACAGGTTCAGGGTCTTTCTTCTCAGGTGACGCTGGCCAACTGGGCCCCCACTGTGACATCATTTTGCCTTGCAGGCTCTCACACCCTGACTTGTGAGGACAGGAACAGTCCCCTAAGTCTCCCAAAGGCCCTCAGGGTCAGTTTTCTATCATGGTGGAAATTAGGTCCTGGCTTCGGCTCATATTCTCTAGGTAAAGAGATCCTTGATTTTGTCAAGTTGGACAAAGTGAAAGTGAAAGTGAAGTCGCTCAGTCGTGTCTGACTCTTTGCGACCCCATGGACTGTAGCCTACCAGGCTTCTCCGTCCATGGGATTTTCCAGGCAAGAATACTGGAGTGGGTTGCCACTGATGCTCAACTGCTTGTCCAATTTGGACAAACCTGTTATGATTTCTCCCAAGCAAACCACCTTCTTCAGTGGAACGTGGATAGGCTGAGACTTTTTCAGATTCTGCTTCCGTTTTCATTTTCCACTATGTCTTTAAGTCATTTCTCTCTGTCCCATGTTTTATTATGAGGAACCAGGAGAGGTGGGAGGAGATCACGATGGTGGTGTAGAGGGTGTGAGCTCACCTCATCCCACACATACAACAAAAAGTACATGTACATGTGGAACAATTCTCAGAGCACGGACAGAAAGATGATAGAAGAGATCATACAACAAAAACTGCAGGACAGACCATGGTATAACCAGGTAGGATGAAGGAAAAAAGGAGATGGAGAGGGAGCTGAATGGGAAGGAGCTGTGAAGGAGGAAATGTTCCCTCAACTGGGTACCCCCTTCACTGGCTGGTGGGGGTCATTCTGGACAGACAGAGAGCTCCAGAGTCTTGAGGGGAGAGTCTGGGAGCTGGGCTGCGGTTCCAACAGGGTAAAGAGAGACCAACACAAAGGAGCACTGAGAGGTCATTGCACAGCCCACCTTGGGACACCCCTGCTGGTGTGCGCTGGGCTTTGGTGTTGAAACTTGCAGTTCTGCAGACAGACCCATAATGAGGACGGGGATTGGCTGTACAGTCAGACCAGTGAGTGACCTACCTTCACAGGTAGGAAGGTCAGAGGTCCCCAAGCAGCCCCGGAGGAAGTAAACTCCAAGTGGCAGATTTTTTCCCCTTCTCTACAAAAAATTAAAGCAGCTTCTTTTAGTTTTGTCTTGACAATATCTGGTTCTGCCTGAACTTAACATTCGTCAAACCTTGAGCTATCCAATGCATTTTTCTTATAGAAATGTTTTTCTTAAGCTATGTTAATGAAACTGTGTATTTGCATTGGAATCTGCCTTTTGTCAAATTGGTTTTACCTAAGGCTAACTTTTTTTTTTCTTTTCTCAAACTTTGGACTAATAATGGATGGACAAACCAGTTCAGTTCAGTTCACTCACTCAGTCATGTCTGACGCTTAATGACCCTGTGGACTGCAGCACACCAGGCTTCCCTGTCCATCACCAACTCCCAGAGCTTGCTTAAACTAATGTCCATCGAGTCAGTGATGCTATCCTACCACCTCATCCTCTGTTGTCCCCTTCTCCTCCTGCATTTAATAATTCCCAGCATCAGGGTCTTTTCCAGTGAGTGAGTTCTTCACATCACATGGCCAAAGTGTATGAGCTTCAGCTTTAGCATCAGTCCTTCCAATGATATTCAGGACTGATGTCATTTATGATTGCCTGGTTTCATCTTCTTGCAGTCCAAGGAACTCTCAAAAAAAAAAAAAAAAAAAAAAAAAGAAAGAAAGAAAAGCAGAAAACAGAATTCATGTCAGTTGTTTATGGCCGAGGATGACACTCCTTGTGCCATCCTATCTCAGAAATGCGTGTTGTGGGGGAGGGGCCTGGAGACACTCGCTCAGCCTCGAGGTGTTTCTCTTATCTGATTGGAAGTTTACTAATAAGGGATAGAAACAGTATGGACCTAACAGAAGCAGAAGGTATTAAGAAGAGATGGCAAGAATACACAGAAGAACTATACAGAAATCTCAGTGACCCAGATAACCACGATGGTGTGATCACTCACCTAGAGCCAGACATCCTGGAGTCAGAAGTCAAGTGTGCCTTAAGAAGCATCACTAGGAAAAGAGCTAGTAGAGGTGATAGAATTCCAGCTGAGCTCTTTCAAATCCTAAAAGATGATGCTGTGAAAGTGCTGCATTCTACATGCCAGCAAATTTGAAAACTTGGCAGTGGCCATGGGACTGGAAAAGGTTAGTTTTCATTCCAATCCCAAAGAAAGGCAATGCCAAAGAATGCTCAAACTACTGCACAACTGCACTCATCTCACACGCTAGCAAAGCAATGCTCAAAATTCTCCAAACAAAGCTATGTCAGTGGGTGAACCAAGAACTTCCAGATGTTCAAGCTGGGTTTAGAAAGGGTAAAGGAACCAGAAATCAAATTGTTAACATCCGTTGGATTGTAAAAAACAAGAAAGTTCCAGAAAAATATGCACTCCTGCTTTATTGAATAAGCCAAACCTTTTGTCTGTCTGGATCACAAGAAACTGTGGAAAATTCTTCAAGAGATGGGAATACCAGACCACCTTACTTGCTTCCTGAGGAATCTATATCCAGGTCAAGAAGCATCAGTTAGAACCACACATGGAACAACAGACTGGTTCCAAGTTGGGAAAGGAGTACGTCAAGGCTGTATGTTGTCACCTTCCTTATTTAGCTTATACGCAGAGTACATCATGTGAAATGCCAGGCTGAATGGAGCACAGGCTGAAATCAAGACAGCCAGGGAACTATCAATAGCCTTAGATATGCAGATGAAATGACCCTTGTGGCAGAAAGTGAAGAAGAACTAAAAAGCCTCTTGATTAAAGTGAAAGACGACAGTGAAAAAGCTGGCTTAAAACTCAACACTCAGAAAACAAAGATCAAGGCATCAAGTCCCATGACCTCATGGCAAATAGATGGGGAAACGATGGAAACTGTAACAAAGTTTTTTTTCTTGTCCTCCAAAATCACTGCAGATGGTGACTACAGCTATGAAATCAAAGGACACTTACTCCTTGGAAGAAAAGCTCTGACCAACCTAGACAGCATTTTAAAAAGCAGAGACATTTCTTTCCCGACAAAAGTCCATCTAGTCAAAGCTATGGTTTTCAAGTAGTCCGGTATGGATGTCAGAGTTGGACTATAAAGAAAACTGAGTGTCAAAGAGTTGATGATTTTGAACTATGGTGATGGAGAAGCCTCTTGTGAGCCCCTTGGACTGCAAGGAGATCCAACCAGCCAATCCAAGGGGAAATCATTCCTGAATATTCAGTGGAAGTGCTGATCCTGAAGCTGAAGCTCCCATACTTTGGCCACCTGATGTAAATAACTGACTCGTTGGAAGAGACCCTGATGCTGGGAAAAGCTGAAGGCAGCAGGAGAAGGGGACAACAGAGGATGTGATGGTTGGATGGCATGACCAACTCGATGGATGTGAGTTTGAGCAAGCTCCAGAAGTTGGTGATGGGACAAGGAAGCCTGGCATGCTGCCGTCCGTGGGGTCACAAAGGGTCAGACATGACTGAGCACCGAACTGAACTGAAACAGACATGAAACGCCTTGCCAAAAAAGAGTGAGAGGGCATTCTTTCTGCCCCCTTTTGATGTCTATGTCAAAAGCTGTCCCTATGTGTTTTATACTTTAATAAATCCCTGTTACACAAAAACTGCAAGGGATCAAGCCTTGTCTCTGGGCCCAGATTGAAATGTTCTCCCTTGAAGGTCATGAATCCTGGTGTAGCTCTTGGCTCATGGCAGCAAACTCTCACAAACAGTGAGTGGGGCTCGGGTTGAAACTGAGGTGTGTGCAGGACAGAATGTGGGCACGAAATAGGAGCCCTGTTGTTGGTCTGCTCATAGAGAGTTATGGCTCTGGCTGCCAGAGTTTGGCAAATTTGTGGGCCTGTTCAGAGAAGCAGGGCTGACATTTGGGCTGATTACAGCTACTCCCAAAAGAGGTGCAGGAAGATGGCTTTAGCACATTACCCAGCCAGCAGGTCAAGAGACTGGGACTGTGCATGCCTGCCTGAGGTACCTCTGAGTCAATTACAGGGATTCCTACAATGCATTCAGCCCCTCCGGGAAGCGCCAGCAACAGTGAACTCAGAGGATGCACACACTAGGAGACAGGCAGGATTGCAGAATAACACATCATGGCAGACAGCTCATGGGAAACAGCATGCACTGGTTCCTTTCCCAGAGGGAACACACCACAACTTAGGTCTGGATCTGGGGGATCCTACTCCAAAACTGGAGAGGATACCCTGCCCCCAACAGGGCTATGGCAACCACAGAGCTAAAAGGAGCCCTGTTGAACATCCAGCAAGGCTCTTGTTGCCACAACTTCCTGTCAAAGGAACACACTTTGACAGGAACACACTCCTATCAAAGGAACAAGGGGCAGCGCATCATGAGGAAAGATGCGGAAAGCATCCATAGAAAAACAGCCCTCACACCATAAATATTGGTCTTTCACAATCTATACATGCTCACCTCTTCATAAACATAACCCTTAGAGATCACAGCAGATAAGCATTTGAACTAAATTCACAAGTAAAGTGAAAAAGCAGAGAAACATTTTCCATTTACTATAACTGAGAGAAATCTCTTGAAAGAACCAATGAAGCAGACTCATCCAGTCTACTAGATCCCAATTTCAAAAAAGTGGTGACAAAAACTCTAAGGGAATTAAGAAAGACTATTGATAAAAAATGTGGGTCACTCATTAGAAACTAGAAAGAGAGCCAATCAAAAGTAGACAGCTTAATCACCAAGATAAAAACTGAATCTCAAGGTAGTAAATAGCAAACTAAATCATTCAGAAGATTACATTTGTGATCTGGAAGGTGCAATAATGGAAACCAGCCAATCAAAACAGCAAAAAGATTCCCCCACCCCCAAAGATGAAACAACATGTGAGATATTTGGGATAATGAAAGGCATGCCAACTTATGCATAATGCAATCCCAGATTATGAAGAAAGAGAATAGGAAATTGAAAATGTATTCAAAGAAACTATGACTGAATACTTGGAAAACCTAAAGAAGAAAACATATATCTAGGCACAGGAAGCACAAAGAGTCTTAAACAAATGGAATTCAAACAGACCCACTCCAAGACACATCATAATGAGAAGGACTAAAGTTAAAGATAAAGAGAGGATCCTGACAGCACAAGAGAAACAGTCAGTTGCCAGGCAACTGACAAGGCTATCAGCTGATTTTTCTATAGAAATTGTGCAGGTCAGAAGGGAGTGAAAGTCAGTGGCCTCTGTCCACAAGATTATTACATAGAAGAGAAAGAGAGATAAAAAACTTTTCAGACAGGCAAAAAATGAAAGAAAAAAATACAGCAGTACTAAAATGTTCATAAATATTAATTTTTCTGTAAATAAAAAGGAAGCAACAACTTACAGGAAAAAGAAAATCAGACTAGGAAAGGCAAATACATAAAAGGTTTGAAAAATCTCTTAAATATGACAGTATATATAATTTAAAAATTAGAATATATGAAAGTGATTATTGAAAGGTCACACTGACCGCAGGCGGGAAAGCGCCAGCCGGGAAGTGCTGACGGAGAAGCCCCTGCCAGAAAGTCCTGGATAAGACATCCACCAATCAACAGCCCGTCGCCGGCAGAATGATGGACGTGAAGGCGCCAAGACTCTGGCCAATCAAAAACTGACACGAGACCAAAAAGTCCAATCAGCACCCTAGAGCCCCCTGCTCGCCCCTGGGAGCTCTGCCTGGGAGCGATTGCCTAATAAAGCCTCTTAACACTCCGGCGCTCTCTTCATCTTGCCCCGGCGTTCTTACATTTGGCGCCTAACGTGGGGCTCGAGGTGAGGGTCCCGGCTCATGATGTGCAGGCCCCCTCGAGCTCCACCGCTGTGGCCACACACACCCCAGCCACGGACCAACCTCCCGGATGGCAGACGACGGGGTAAGTCCCTCCGGCTTTGGGTCCTGCCACCCTGGGCGACCACTTCCTAGGGCCAGATAACCGGTGCACACTTATCGGGCCCTCATCCGGCAGCTGTGCCTCCTCCCCGTTCTCAGCTCGTGCCGGAGACGTCCTAATCGGCTGAGTAACCCCCGGTCTCTCTCGAGACCTCCGGCTGCCTCTGTTCGCCTGGGGGCACCCGGACAATAGAGGCTAGCCCCACGTGGTCGCCATGGGGTCGACGGCCTCCAAACCCGAGTCCAATTGGGCTACTCCACTAGAATGCCTGCTAGCCAACCTAAAAAATCTGAGGTTAGCAGGCTACGTCTGGCCAAAATGGCTCACTTTTTTGTGCTCAGAGGCTTGGCCTCAATACCCCCTAGACAATGATTCCCATTGGCCCCCCACAGGGACGCTAGACTTTGATGTCCTCCGTGATCTAGATAATTACTGTTGGAGAACGGGAAAATGGTCCGAGGTCCCCTACGTACAGGCTTTCTGGGCACTGTGCTCCCGCCCTACCCTTTGCACAACCTGCTCCCCAACCCAAATTATGCTCACCATGGCTCCTAAAAGGCCCGCCTGCCCAAATCCAGACCCCCCTCCCAAAGGATCACCAGGCCCTGAGTCCTCTGCCTTCTCTATTCCCCCAGAAGACCTGGTCGGCCCCCCCGCCCTATGCTCCTCTGACTCCAGCAGCTCCCTCCCCCACTCCCACTCCCCTAGCTGCCCCAACAACACCTCCCCACACTTCCTCAATCGATACATAATGGACTGAAACTATACACCCCCCTCCTACTCCCATTCTCTATCCTCCATTACCTCCCCTAACACCCTCCCCATCACCAGTCAGCTCACACACATGGTCCCACGGACAGCCGTCCTGAGAATCTTTTCCCTGTGCCCTGGCCCCCCTACTCCCTCTGAGACAAGTAGCTGGAGCCGAGGGCTTGGCACAGGTCCACGTCCCCATCTCCCTCCAAGACCTGTCTCAAATCGAGGCCAAGCTTGGGTCATTCTCATCCAACCCTACCCATTACATCAAGCAGTTCACCCAACTTATCTCCTCATACGCCTTAACCTGGAAAGATATCTATGTGGTCTTAGGTTCCACCACCACCCCAGAAGAGCGACAAGCCATCTGGATGGCCACTAAGACCCAGGCCGACCAGAGACACTTCGCTAACCCCTCTCCCGAGTGCCCCCCAGGGGCCCAGGCAGTCCCCAACACAGACCCTAACTGGGACTATCAGGAGACTGGGAGAGGCAAACTCAGGGTCAGATATATGGTAAAGTGCCTCCTGGGTGGCATGGAAGCCACTTCTAATAAAGTGGTCAACTTCCTCAAGCTGGATGAGATCACCCAGGGCCCTGACGAAAACCCTGCTATGTTCTTAAATAGGCTGACAGAGGCCCTTATCCAATATACCCTACTGGATCCAGACTCCCCAGATGGAGCAGTCACTCTGGCCAATTGTTTTTATCTCTCAATCCGCCCCTGACATCCTAAAAAAACTGGCCAAGGCTGAGGGCGGCCCTCAGACTCCCATACGAGACCTGGTAAAAAAAGGCCTTTAACCACAGCAATCAGAGCAGAAAAAGAAGTAAAAGGAATCCAGATAGGAAAAGAAGAAGTGAAACTCTCACTGTTTGCAGATGACATGATCCTCTATATAGAAAACCCTAAAGACTCTACCAGAAAATTACTAGAACTAATCAACGAATATAGTAAAGTTGCAGGATATAAAATTAACACACAGAAATCCCTTGCATTCCTATATACTAACAATGAAAAAACAGAAAGAGAAATTAAGGAAACAATACCATTCACCATTGCAACAAAAAGAATAAGATACTTAGGAGTATATCTACCTAAAGAAACAAAAGACCTATACATAGAAAACTATAAAACACTGATGAAAGAAATCAAAGAGGACACATACAGATGGAGAAACATACCGTGTTCATGGATTGGAAGAATCAATATTGTCAAAATGGCTATTCTACCCAAAGCAATCTATAGATTCAATGCAATCCCTATCAAGCTACCAACAGTATTTTTCACAGAACTAGACCAAAGAATTTCACAATTTGTATGGAAATACAAAAAACCTCGAATAGCCAAAGTAATCTTGAAAAAGAAGAATGGAACTGGAGGAATCAACCTGCCTGACTTCAGACTCTACTACAAAGCCACAGTCATCAAGACAGTGTGGTACTGGCACAAAGACAGAAATATAGACCAATGGAACAGAATAGAAAGCCCAGAGATAAATCCACGAACCTATGGACACCTTATCTTTGACAAAGGAGGCAAGGATATACAATGGAAAAAAGACAACCTCTTTAACAAGTGGTGCTGGGAAAACTGGTCAACCACTTGCAAAAAAATGAAACTAGAACACTTTCTAACACCATACACAAAAATAAACTCAAAATGGATTAAAGATCTAAATGTCAGACCAGAAACTATAAAACTCCTAGAGGAGAACATAGGCAAAACACTCTCCGACATAAATCACAGCAAGATCCTCTATGACCCACCTCCCAGAATATTGGAAATAAAAGCAAAACTAAACAAAAGGGATCTAATGAAACTTAAAAGCTTTTGCACTACAAAGGAAACTATAAGTAAGGTGAAAAGACAGCCGTCAGATTGGGAGAAAATAATAGCAAATGAAGAAACAGACAAAGGATTAATCTCAAAAATATACAAGCAACTCCTGCAGCTCAATTCCAGAAAAATAAATGACCCAATAAAAAAATGGGCCAGAGAACTAAACAGACATTTCTCCAAAGAAGACATACAGATGGCTAACAAACACATGAAAAGGTGCTCAACATCACTCATTATTAGAGAAATGCAAATCAAAACCACAATGAGGTACCATTACACACCAGTCAGGATGGCTGCTATCCAAAAGTCTACAAGCAATAAATGCTGGAGAGGCTGTGGAGAAAAGGGAACCCTCTTACACTGTTGGTGGGAATGCAAACTAGTACAGCCACTATGGAAAACAGTGTGGAGATTCCTTAAAAAACTGGAAATAGAACTGCCCTATGACCCAGCAATCCCACTTCTGGGCATACACACTGAGGAAACCAGATCTGAAAGAGACACGTGCACCCCAATGTTCATCGCAGCACTGTTTATAATAGCCAGGACATGGAACCAACCTAGATGCCCATCAGCAGATGAATGGATAAGGAAGCTGTGGTACATATACACCATGGAATTTTACTCAGCCGTCAAAAAGAATTCATTTGAACCAGTCCTAATGAGATGGATGAAACTGGAGCCCCTTATACAGAGTGAAGTAAGCCAGAAAGATAAAGAACATTACAGCATACTAACACATATATATGGAATTTAGAAAGATGGTAACGATAACCCTATATGCAAAACAGAAAAAGAGACACAGAAATACAGAACAGACTTTTGAACTCTGTGGGAGAAGGTGAGGGTGGGATGTTTCAAAAGAACAGCATGTATACTATCTATGGTGAAACAGATCACCAGCCCAGGTGGGATGCATGAGACAAGTGCTCCGGCCTGGTGCACTGGGAAGACCCAGAGGAATCGGGTGGAGAGGGAGATGGGAGGGGGGATCGGGATGGGGAATAAGTGTAAATCTATGGCTGATTCATATCAATGTATGACAAAACCCACTGAAATGTTGTGAAGTAATTAGCCTCCAACTAATAAAAAAATTTAAAAAAAAAAAAAAAGGCCTTTAAAGTTTACAATGCCCGGGAAGAGACTGCAGTGGCTAGCCGTAAAGCCAGACTGAGACAAAAGGCCGAACTCCAGGCCAGCCTCCTCAACCAACAAACCCAGGCTCTGGTAGCAGCCCTGTGGCCGGCAACAGGCTCGGGCCCACAAAAACCTCCACCGGGGGCCTGCTTCAAATGCAGCAAAGAGGGACACTGGGCCAAAATGTGTCCTAACCCAAGACCGCCCACAAGGCCCTGCCCAAAGTGCAGGCAACGCGGACACTGGGCAAGTGACTGTCCCTCGGCCTCTCGGGCCCTGACCCCAGGGGGTAAGGGACCAGAGCGACCCAGGATGACTCCGACCCCAGACCCCACCCTACAACTGCTGACCTTCGATGAAGACTGAAGCCTCCCAGACTCAGGAACCCCGATAACCCAAGCCGAGCCCAGGGTAATGCTCCAGGTAGCGGGTAAGTCGATCGACTTCTTGGTTGACACGGGGGCTACCTATTCGGTCCTTCCCTCTTTTGGAGGCACCTTGCGTCCTTCCCGGGTCTTGGTAATGGGAATTGACGGCCAGCCGCCACAGCCTTTAGAGACCAAGCCCTTAAACTGCCAATTAGACAATTGCCTATTCACCCACTCCTTTCTAGTTATTCCCTCCTGTCCGACCCCTCTGCTAGGGAGAGATATTCTAACAAAACTCAAGGCCACACTTCACCTAGCCCCAGGGCCTTTCCTTTCCACAGGCAGATTCCTACTGCTACTCACCAGGTCCTCTAACTCCCAAGTAGATCCCCAGGTTTGGGACACCAAGATCCCAACAATTGCCCAACACCAACCCCCAGTCCTCATCCACCTAAAAGACCCCACCTGTTTTCTGGCTCGGGCCCAGTTCCCCCTGTCCCAGCCCAACCTTCGAGGGCTTAAGCCAATCATTGACTGCCTCCTGGGACAGGGCCTACTGGTCCCCACCTCGTCCCCATGTAATAACCCCATCCTTCCGGTCCGTAAGGCCTCAGGAGCCTACCGACTAGTCCAAGACCTCCGGCTTATCAACGAGGCCGTTGTCCCTGCACACCCGCTGGTCCCCAACCCCTATACTTTATTGTCCCAAATACCCACGGGCACCACCCACTTCACAGTAATCAATCTCAAAGATGCATTCTTTTCCATCCCAATCCACCCTGACTGTCAATTTCTGTTCGCCTTCACCTGGACTGATCTTGACACCAGACAGGCTACTCAACCCACGTGGACGGTCCTGCCTCAAGGGCTTTGAGATAGCCCTCAATACTTCGGCCAGGCCCTGGCCCGGGACCTGGCCCTCTGCCCTCTTAGCCCTAGTACCCTGCTCCAATATGTAGATGACCTCTTACTATGTAGCCCTTCCGAAGATCTCTCAAAACAACACACCACAGCTCTCCTTAACTTCCTGGCCTCCAAAGGATACTGGGCCTCACAGTCAAAGGCCCAACTCACCCAGTCCTCAGTTACTTACCTGGGATTACAAATTACCCCCACCACCAAGGCCCTTACAACTGACCGTTGCCAACTCCTCCGGTCTATCCAGTCTCCAACTAACGGAGACCAAATCCTGTCTTTCCTGGGCCTGGCAGGATTCTTCCGCCATTGGATTCCCAACTATGCCTCGCTGGCAAGACCCCTCTATACAGCGGCAAAGGAAACCCCACAGCGGCCACTCTCCTCACAAGACGAGGTCACCCGAGCCTTCCTCACGTTGCAGTCCGCCCTGACATCTGCCGCTCCCCTCTCCCTGCCTAATCCAAACACTGGCCAGACCCCTCTATACAGCGGCACAGGAAACCCCACAGAGGCCACTCTCTTCACAGAACAAGGTCACTGGAGCCTTTCTCACGTTACAGTCCGCCCTGACATCTGCCGCTCCCCTCTCCCTGCCTAATCCAAACACTGGCCAGACCCCTCTATACAGCGGCACAGGAAACCCCACAGAGGCCACTCTCTTCACAGAACAAGGTCACTGGAGCCTTTCTCACCTTACAGTCCGCCCTGACATCTGCCGCTCCCCTCTCCCTGCCTAATCCAGACTACCCATATCATCTCTATACTGACGAAAAGGGGGGAATAGCCTTTGGGGCCCTGGTACAGCCGGTGGGCTCTGAGTTGCTGCCTGTCGCCTTCATCTCCAAACAACTAGACCCCACTGCCAGGGGATGGTTCCCCTGCCTATGGGCACCGGCAGCGGCAGCAGCGGTTTACATGGACGCAAAAAAGTTACTTCAAAATCAACCTTTAACCATTTTCTCCCCTCACCACCTCAGTGACCTCTTGGCTTCCAGATTCCTCTCTGACCTCAGTGACTCCAGACCATACATCGCTCCTGCCTGACCTGCACAACGATCTCTCCTCAAGGAGGGCTCCAGCCCCCCCAGGAAACCCACCAGCTGAGAGGACATCTGCCCAGTCAAGATTGGCAGGTGGACTTCACTCACATGCCCAGACACCGGGCTTATCGTTATCTGCTGGTACTTGTGGACACATTCTCAGGATAGGTCGAGGCCTTCCCCACCTCCTGCGAAACGGCCGCAATAGTATCCGAAACGCTGGTCAAACACATCATCCCCCGGTTTGGACTCCCTAGCTCCCTCCAATCTGATAACGGACCTGCTTTTGTTTTGCAGATAACCCAGCAGGTAGCTGCAGCCCTCAACATCACCTGGCATCTTCACATCCCGTACCGACCCCAGTCATCGGGTAAGGTAGAACGGGCCAACGGGGTCCTCAAAGCCCACCTCGCCAAGCTCGCCTCAGAAGTGCAGCTCTCCTGGGTCGACCTCCTCCCCTTGGCTCTCACCCACATCCGCACAACACTGCACTCAAAGACAGGTTTGACCCCCTTCGAACTGCTGTATGGCAGGCCCTACCTGCTGACCCATCTGCCCCCAGAGAAACCACCTCCCCTGGCCAATTATCTGCCCCTCTTCACCCGCCTGCATGCCTTACTCAGGGAACATGCAGTTCGGATCTTGCCACAACCTGGAGAAGGCGACGGCTCCATCAGACCGCTGTCGCCCGGGGACCAGGTGCTACTCAGGACCCTGTCTCCTGGGCCCCTCCAACCTCGCTGGACAGGTCCTTACACAGTAGTCCTGACCACCCCCACTGCAGCCAAGCTCTCAGGCCTCGAACCCTGGTACCACCTGACCAGGCTCAAACGAGCCCGCCCCCCCCCCCCACCCCGCCCCCCGGCCTTCCAGAAAGAGATCCAGGCTTAGACTCAGGTCAAAAGGCTTCACCAGGACACACATACCAGTCCTCTCTAACGGGGCCCACAAAACTAAAAATCTCCTGGACCCCCTTCCCACCAGCGGCCAAAGAATGACAGGTACCCTCCTATTGCTTGTTCTCCTCAGTCAGACCTACGGGGGATTTGATGACCTGGCTAAGGCGAGGCAAATCCTGGCCAGGCAAATGGGAAAGCCTTGCAACTGCGCCGGGGGGACTCTCTCCCAATATCCTGAGGGAAGGGTCAGGCACGTCCAATCAGTCAACTGCGGGGACAAAATGGCTTACAACTTTATAGGGTCGGGATACGAGTCTTCCTCAAATGGATACTCACACATTGGAAAAGCCAATTCATGGCAATGCGTTAACGCCATCCAGACCCCAGAACCCCTGCCCCCAGGTCAGCTCAAGAACTGCTTTTGCTTAGAATACCAGGAAACTCTCCACTCTCTATGCTACCTTAAAGAACAGGCAGGCCAAAGCAGGGGCCCAAAAAATAAGACTTATTGGACTGCAACACAAACAGGACACTTCCCGGGTACATCGGGCCCAGGCCCTTCCTCACCTGCGTGCCCAAATAAGGCAAGTAAAGAGGTCTGCTGGAACCTAAAGGCACCCATACACGTCTCAGATGGAGGAGGGGTCCAGGATATGGCACGAAGGGAACAAGCCCAACAAAGACTCCAAGAAGTAATGGACCATTACTTTCCAAAAGTCCATTACCATCCCTTGGCCCTGCCTGATCGGCGGAGCCCTCTACAACTAGACCCAGCAACTACAAACTTAATACAGCTAACATGGAACACCCTAAATCAGTCCAGCCCTGAGTGGGCCCAAGATTGCTGGATATGCCTAGCCATAGGAACTCCTCGCCCGCTAGCCGTGCCGGCCAACCTCTCCCAACCAGTCAACACCTCTGTAGACCCAGCAGCATGTAAAGTGACACCACCCTTGTGGGTACAACCGATAGAAGCCTCAATAGGATACTGCCTAAGAAGCCAAATAACAGACAATGAGACAGCTCTAGACGTGGGGGTGGGAGACTTTGCCAGCTGTACCACAATACAGAACATCACCACCTCAATATGCGCCCCTCATCCCCTGGTCTTTGTCTGTGGAGGAAACCTGGCCTATACTTTCCTCCCTACAAACTGGACTGGAACCTGCATACTCACAGTCCTGCTCCCAGACATTGACCTGATATCAGGAAAAGAACCAGTCCCCATACCCACTCTAGACCACGTGGCCAGGAGAAAAAAGCGAGCTGTCCAAATGGTACCCCTGCTGGTGGGACTGGGCTTATCCACCAGCTTAGCGGCAGGGGCACCAGGGATCGGCCTCTCATAGCACACATACACCAAGCTCTCCCAACAGATCATATCAGATGTCCAACATGTGGCTGACACCATGTTAGAACTTCAGGGGCAAATAGATTCTCTAGCAGAAGTTGTCCTCCAAAATAGACGTGGGCTAGACCTCCTCACCGCCCGAGAGGGAGGCATATGCCTTTTCTTACAGGAAAGATGCTGTTTCTATGCCAACCGCTCCGGAATAGTCTGGACTAAGATTAAAGAACTACAGGACGACCTGGAACAAAGGTGCAGACAGCTCCAGGAAAACCCCTCTGGACCGGACTCAATGGGTCCGAGAAATAGCGCAGGCTGCGACCGGATGGGCCATGATACTAACAGCTTACACTCAACTCCATCAAGAAGACATAGACCCACCTCACAATCCTGCATAAGCTGACCTTTCGTCCCGACTGGCCCTGACCCCCACGTTTCCCCCATTCAGCAGGAAGTAGCCAGAAGACGAATGTCGCCCCTTGTCCTATACCAAAAAGGCCGGGATGAAAGGTCACGCTGACCGCAGGTGGGGAAGCGCCAGTCGGAAAATGCTGACGGAGAAGCCCCCGCCGGAAAGTCCCGGATAAGACATCCACCAATCAACAGCCCGTTGCCAGGCAGAATGATGGACGCGAAGGCGCCAAGACTCCGGCCAATCAAAAACTGACACGAGACCGAAAAGTCCAATCTGCACCCTAGAGCCCGATTCTAACCATATATGGAAAGTTCCTGCCACTTTCGCATCCGCCAGGGTATATAAGTGTCGCCCCCCTTCCGGCGGGTTGCAGACTCCCGCTTTCCCCGCTGCTCGCCCCTGGGAGCTCTGCCCCAGAGCGATTGCCCAACAAAGCCTCTTAACACTCCAGCACCCTCTTCATCTTGCTGCGGCGTTCTTACAACTATAACTACTACAAAGAGCAAAAAGATATACACGAAGATGTAAGGTAGGACATCAAAATAAAAATTATATGTGAGGAAAGAGAGTAAGAAAACACACATCTTTTAGGATATGCTTGAGTTTATATAACTACCAGTCTAAATATAATAGGTATGTTTATGGGATAGCATACTAGAAAACCATGAAAGCTGCAAATCGAAAACATCATGGATTGACAGATATCAAAAAGAAAAAACAAAATGATAATGCAAAACAAAATTAACAAACCACAAAAGAAAAAAAGAGATGAAAGCACCATAGAAAAATAGAAAATCAACCCAAAAAGCAAGATTTAAAATGACAATGAAAGTGAAAATGTAAGTCGCTCAGTCATGTCCAACTCTTTGAGACCCCATGGACTGTATAGTCCATGGAATTCTCTAGGCCAGAATACTGGGGTGGGTAGCCTTTCCCTTCTCCAGAGGATCTCCCCAACCCAGGGATTGAACCCAGGTCTCCCATAATGCAGGCAGATTCTTTACCACCTGAGCCACAAGGGAAGGCGTAAAATGACAATACTTGTCACCAATTACTTTAGTTGTCAATGAACTAAGTTCTCTCATCAAAAAACGTAGAAGCAGATCAAATGATAAAATGAGATCCCACAATAAACTGCATACAATAGACCCATGTTAAGTTGAGAGACACATAGTTTGAAAAGCAGAGAATTAAGGAAGCATTTTCTTGCAAATCTTAATGGGAAGAAAGCAGGTGTAGCAACACTCCTATCACACAAATAGGCTATAACCAAAGTGCCTTAGGAAAGATAAAGAAGAACATTATGCAATGATAAAAGAATCAATAAATGAGAATATGAAACACTTTAACATATATGCATACAACATAGGAGCATCTACATATATAAAGCAAATACTACCAGACACAAAGGGAGAAATTAGTTGCAATGCAATAATAATAGGAGATTTTTACACCCCACCAACATCAACCCACAGATCATTCAGAGAGAAAATCAACAATGCAACAGAGATCCTGAATAATATGATAGACCAATTGGACTTACTTGACTTTTCTTTTCTTTTCTTTTTTTTTGTTTTTTTTTTAGGCATTAAACACACACACACAGACTAAGCAGAGCAGAGTACACATTCTCACAAAGTGTTTGTGGACGTTAGAGGTTGTGGAGAGCGTGTGCCCATCAGACCCAGAAACAACACAGCCAGAAATGTCCCTGAGGACAGCTGGGAACTGGGAGCTGAAGGAAATTGTTGATTCAAGGGGAAGCGCCTGCCCAGTCACCCTGGATCTGTCACTGGTCTTGGGCTCTGAGCACCGCCTGCATCCTTGCAGGGAGGTGTGTGTCTGGACTCACACTGAATCCCCCTCTCTGTGTCTTTCACACGGTAATACACAGCTATGTCCTCGGTGGTCACAGAACTCAGAAGAAGGGAAAACTGGTTCTTATATCCCATCCATTCCACCCTCTTCCATGGAGCCTGGAAAATCTAGTCTCATTACAAACACTGGTGATGGTATGCCCACCAGTTCAGCGTTTCTTTGCCAGCCACCTCCCTTCTCTTGTGATTGTCACTTCACAGTCATTCCTGGAAAATGCTTGTTTATAAGAGAGAGTGTGGCCAACAGCTAGTCTGCAAGAGACGAAAAGAAATGAATTTCAGCTCTGTGCTCCTGATGGGCAGGAGATATACCAACTGGTGAAGATGTAGCAGTTTCTGGCACAAATGTCTTTCTCAGTGACCTGCTGAGTAATTGCAGGAGAAAAAACACAAAGTAGCAGGGAGGCTAAGACCAGCGTTGACCTGAACCAAGGAGACTGCCAGTTAGTTAGTTCAGAAAATTAAGCTTCTTGGGAATCAACAAAGAATTGCAATTTGGGGTCTGCAACAATGGGAAACACATGAAAACTTCCAGCAGCGATGCAGAAGCAAATATTTATTGAGAGAAAAGGAAGTTTTGAGGGCTATAGCATACTCAGAGTCCGTGCTTTTTCACCAGCTTATTTTGACAAGCTCTTACTGAGTGAGGTTTTGTAAGGAAAATAGAGGCGTTGTCCTTTCTGTCGGTTTCTGCTATCATTGTCAGGCATAAGAGCTCCCCCTTCTGGTCTTCTAGTTTGACAAAGTTGAAGTTCCTGTTTGTTTTATCTTACTGATTTTATTAACTTTTTTCCATTTCCCCCTTTTGCTTCAGATTTTCTCTGGAAGTTTACCTGATCAATAGATTTTCCAGTTTCAGTGGCTGTTTCTGAAAGCCAGTAAGGACCTTTCGTGGCTGTAGTGCTTTATTGATGGGAAAAAGTTCACAATTTGGACTCTCTCTGGTGAAGTTGAAGTCATTTTTATGACAATATATTTTGCATATATTAATATTGTTTGAAAAATTACAGGTAAAAGAATTCTAGACCTAAAGTAAATGAAATTTTTGATATATGCATCATGTGTTTTAAATCTATTTGTTACATGTGAGCTGAATTATCATTCCAAATCAAAATTCTGAAGCAGTTATTTTCTATACACCCACAGGGGCGAAGTTGTAAATATTAAGACAATAACGTCTGCTTTGGCCCAGCCTTGTTCCTCATGATTCTGGTTGGACAAAACCAGAGCTGGCCTAAGGCTGCACATTCCATGCAGACAATGTAGAGCTCCCTCCCTAGTCCCAGGTCTCTGCCAAGACCTCCCCAACCCCATTCTCCTGTTGGCTCCATGCTCAGCTCCCTCACTGCTCACATCCCAAAAATACACATAGAGGAGTGTGTACTGGTGTCTCTGAGTGCACAGAACTTCAGAGGGTTTTTGTATTTCACTTTACCACTTAGAGTAATTTAAGCCCAGCAATATGCCTTCTGCAGTTCAGCATTTTAGTGATATTTGACCAGATACCAGGTCTTTCTAATGGTTTATTCTTTCTTTCTCTCCTTTCTTTCTGTGGCAGCATTGTGTCCTAGTTGTCATGTGGCTCTCCAATTCGACGTGCAGGTTCTCCACTTGTAGGGTGGGCTCTGCTTTCTAGCTGCAGTGTGCAGGCTTCGTCGCCCCTTGGCATGTGGGATGTTACCTTTGTGACCGGGGATGCACCTATATCCCCTGCATTGGAAGGCAGACTCTTAGCCACTGGACTCCCAAGAAGTCCTCCGATATAAGGTTTTAATTCAGAGTTCCTCATCATTATCAGTATTTGAGGCTAGATATTCCTGTGCTGTGGGTGCTGTCCTGTGCATTGTAGGATGTCTGGAAGCACCCATGGACTTTCCCAACTAGATTACTAGGTACTTATAGCACCTCTCCCATGTGTTAGAAACAATCTTGTCTTCAAACTTTGACAAATGTACCCTGGGGGACAATATCACTCTGGTGATACCTTGACATCATTTCCATATGTTTAACATTAGTCTGACTATTCAAGTGAAAAATGCTGCCTTAAACAGGACAGGACTGGACTCCAGAAAAACAGGACTTGCAGATCTTTGTGATAGTGGAGGAAAGATTTGAAGTTCAACAGTAGAACCATTCATGCCATGAAATGTTTATAAATTGTATGGTTTATTTACCAATTTATAAACTTATTTTATTAGATACTAGATAACTAATAACTTGGGTGGTCACCTAAATTTAAAAACAAGTTGTCATGAAGAAGTAATTCTATGCAGCTGGTTCTATGATTGATGGGGCAACACAGGCATGACTGAATCCATGAAAAACGACTCAAGTTCAGAAACACTTGGGGAAGGAGAAACTATGAGACACCCACTTCACGGACATCACCCCATAATTCCACATGCCTCAGACCTTAGAGATGCTCACAGATGGGAGATGCCAGCAAGAAGAGAAACAAACAGAATAACTTCATGTGCTTTTTGATTAAACATTTGACTTTCAGAGAATTATGGCAGTGAAGACAGACAAAAACACTGATTTTGAATGTGACAAGGACCACTTGACTATATTAGTCAGGCTTTTTGAAATACTTTACTTGTCCATCTTTGCCTGGTTTTGAGGCAAAGTTGGGTTAGTGAGAATTCTTACCCTTGACTTCTGATCACCCTCAATCTTTAATGCAATTCTTTACACCTACCTTCTTCCAGGTGAAATAGTATCATATGATCGCCTTTACCAAGAATTCTCTGAAGACAGTCTAGCCAGATCCCCCTGAACTAGAAGTCTTCTCATAGTCATTTCCCATCTAGTCTACTTACCAATGTTTTTAGCAGTAAATCTCTGTCTTACCATCTTTATTTGGCATTGAGCGAAGTTTCAAGGCTGCCTCAAATAACAAAAGTGAGATTTTCAATCCTTGTTTCAAAATCATATTCATATTTGACATTAGTTTCAAGATCACATCCCCAGAAGTATAATTTGTACATAAATGAAGCTTATCTGTCATTGATGTTTTCTATTTAAGTCAACACACAGCATCATGTGCTTAGGGACTCTAGTCTGTACTTCAGGATATGATGGATCTGCTATAAAGAGGCAAACTGTCAAGGAATAGCATAGCAATTTAAAAAATATAGCATTAATTGACCATGAATGACACTAATTTACATAATAGGAGTTGAAACAAGAAGGCATAAATTTGAGTGACTTCAGGAGGAAATGTATGTGTGATTTGGTGTGGTTTTAGTACTGGCCGCGTTGTAAATGTCCATGAAAAACAGTCAATAAAATAAGCATTTTCCTTTTGGAAGGCACATACCGAGTGCCTGAATTTAAAAATATGAAATCTGTGAGCAATGAGGTCATTGCATGTGTGGTATTGGGCCCTCTGTCATCAGAGCCTATCCCACTGCAAGCTGAAGGATTCAGACACTTTGTGCCCTTGACAGAAAGCTGCAGGCAGCGGCTCTTCCTTTCACATCTGCAAAAACAAAGAATAGCAGTAGCTTGTACATGTTTTACAATCCCCTGGGCCTTCTCCGGACAGTCACCAGGTTCAAGAATTTCTTGATAACTTTGATAACTATGATACCTTTGAACTTTGAACTATGATAACTATGAACTTTGATAACTACGGTGTTGTTGGAACTCCTTCAAGAAATAGAAGAAAATTCATAAATAACAATATCGTTTTCTGGAAGAAAAACAAACCCCAGTAACGACAGACTAGCATAGAGCAGAGGGCCTCTGGTAGAGATGAGGGCAGGAGAGTTAATGCGGGGGTTCTAACCACAAACTCCCCCAGCCCCCGTGCAGCTGCTCCTGGGCTCAGCATTGTACTCGGTGGGTCCTGAGTGCCCCCTGGTGGTCACGGAGCCCCACGCAGGGAGGCTGGTGTCTGGGCTCACGCTGCCTCCCCCGCACTGTGTGTCTTGCGCGGTGATATATGGTCGTGTCCTCTGCTCTCAGGTTGTTCCTTTGCAGAGAGCTGTGTTCTTGGAACTGTCTCTGGAATTGGTGAATCGGCCCTTCACAGAGTCTGCATGGTAGGTGCTGCCACTACCAGGATAGATAGATCCAACTTACTCCAGGCCCTCCCTTGGATGCTGGCGGGCCCAGGCCATGCAGTAATGACTGAAGGTGTGTTCAAAGGCTGCGCAGGAGAGTCTCAGTCACCCCTCCCCTCTCCGCGCTGCACCAAGCAGACTCCACCAGCTCTTCCTCACACAGGACACCTGCAAACTCGGAGACATCCTGGTCACGAGGCTGTCACACACCCACTGATTCCCTCACTCACATCCACTGTCATCCTCGGGATCTCTTGTTCTCCATCAATCACCTTGTAAAATCATGACAAGGACAACCCCGCCCAGTCCAAGGTCCATGCTGAGTGGTCTGTGTGCAGTCCTGATCCCTGAATGGGAGCACCTGGATCCCGGGGCTGGGGCTCCACTCCCAGAGCTGCAGGGTCAGGGCTGGGCAGGTTTTCATCAGCAGACGAAGAATGCTATTTGCATGTCTCCTGACTATGTAGCTGGATGTGGGTTTGGACACTGACAGAGGAGGAAGTGCCCCATTGCACCTGTGAGTATACTGGGTAGTGCATTGGCAGTGACAAGATTTGGCAAGACATTGTTCTATTACGTGGCCATATCTTGGGAGAACTTCAAAGCTCATCAATTTTTTTCATTTTTGCACACATAAATAAATAAAGCATTTAGGTTTGAATGTTAATTCATTTGCATGCATCACATGTAAAATCACAAGCAGAATCATCAAGGACTGTGCAATGTATCCAAGAGGCTGTATCTAGTAGGTGTGAGCCCTAGTGCCTGGGCTTGTGATACTCACCCTGGACCAAAGTTTTCCCCTGAACCTGCTCCATGACAGAGTGGGATATGCCTAGAGAGGTCTGCAGGACCCTTTCTTGTAGTGAGAACATGTGAGAGCCTGTTGCATTCTAGTGTTTCCTGGAGAATGTCTGGTGACCCAGGGTTCACACAGGTGCATTTTTAGGACATTTGCATTTGAATATATGACATACCTGCTCATCCAGACAATCACAACAGTGAGCAAACCCTTCTCACCAAATGTCCCCCTCTGGACCCTCTGTGAGTCCTCTTCCCTTGCCCCCCACTCCCTCCTCCTACCCCATATCAGGTGAATCATCATGCTCATGACCTCACTTCACATTTGTTTTTATTTCTGGAATTTAATGAGTGGGATGTGAAGCATGCACTTTAGTGGAGGGAAGAAACCGAGTGTGGGAACAAGAGTTATCCTGACACCTTCAATCATTCCTGATGAGAAATGAGTCTGGATGGGGATGTGACAGAGAACTCCGTTGGAAATTAAAATTATTTGTAGACCACTGGTTTTCTTCTCTATGTCCCTCAAGAATCCAGTAAAATCAAGTTTTCTTGTATAAAATGCGTGCAGTGTGCTGGCCCGTCTGGGATTCCTGTTGAGGTCTGTCTTTTGAGTCTGACTGGAAGAGACCCCCTGTGTTCCCTGGCCCTCCTCATATCTCACCTGGTGACACTGACAGTCGTTTCTCCCTCCATAGGTGACCCTGTGGCCTTGGTGAGGTGAGAACGTGTCCTCATGACCCTGTGGCCTTTGGTGAGGTGAGAACGTGTCCTCATGACCCTGTGGCCTTTGGTGAGGTGAGAACGTGTCCTCATGACACTGTGGCTCTGGTGAGGTGAGAACGTGTCCTCCTATTACAGCAAAGGTTCTAAATTTGAGTTGTTGGCAATTAGTTATAACTATAGGGGGCTCCATGGAAAATAGAGATGGAGAGGAAACCACAGACTGTGGCAGGAGAGCAGACTCATCCTCCACATGTAGCTGGTGCTGAGGCTGGACCCGGTGCACGCTGAGGGTGCCCTGGGGGTCCTGAGGGCCCTGAGGGCCCTGAAATCAGCCCCTCCTGCCTCCCTGCAGGAAGGTGTGTGTCTGGGCTCACACGCCTGTGTGTCTCACCCAGTACTACATGGCTGTTCCCTTGGTGACCACGGAGCTCAGTGGCAGAGATCACTGCTTCTTGGATGTGTTCCGGGATATGGAGGTGCGGCTCTCGAGAGACGTTTGTAGTGAGTGTCCCTGTGTTGTATATTTCCCCATCCACAGCAGCTCTACCCTGGCACCAGACAGAAAAAGCTGCAGTCATGTCCACTGGTGATGGAGTAACCAGAGCTATGAATAGCACAGGTGAGGAAACGTGTCCGCTAGAGCTTCACTAGTCCTAGGCAGGATCTGCAGCTCCCCCTGAGAGAAGACACCTGGGGACAAGGAGAATCAGGCTTTGTCAGTTACCCCAGTCACAGCCATCCCCACAAACCCATGTCTGCCCTCACCTTGAGGAGCTGTCACCAGGAAGAGGAGAAGACCCCATCTGCTCTGGAAGAAGCCTCATCTTCTTCGCGACCACGCTCTGCCTTCCCTGAGACCTCAGCCCTGCGTGAGGGAGAGCAGTGAGCTCCCACTGCCCAGGGTTGGATTTTACCCTGGGGCTTGAAGAGGAATTTCATTTAAGAGCTCTATCCCTGAAAATCCAGGGAGGCCAAGGTCACACTAGCCCTGGTCATCCCAGGATCCCCACGGGAGCCTTCTGAATTTACATGGCTGGAAAGCATAGGGTGGGAAAGCACTGGGCCTACCAGATGGGTTGGAGACAGATCCCAGGGCAGGTCCACTTTTCTGAGCCCAGAGTCTCTGTCCTCCATAGCCCCCCTGCTGCCCACCTCCCATCTCAGCTCAGCTCCCCTTCTTCTCAGGTGGAAATGGAGAAGTCCTCCTGAAGACCTCTGTATTTCCCCATATGAATGATCCAGATAAGCTCAGAATGGAGTGTGGACTTTAAGAAAGTTGAGGTCAGATGGAATCACCCTGACTGATCTCACTAGGCTTGTATGTGTGTTTGTTGAGTAACTCAAAGAACTGGCCATCATATAAGTGTGACTTATATAAGGGTGGCATCATATAAGTGACTCAGTCATATCTGACTCTTTGGGAGCACATGGACTGCAGAAAGTCAGGCTCCCTGTCCTTCAACAAGTCCTGGAGCTTGCTCAAAGTAATATCCATGGAGTTGGTCATGCCATCCAACCATCTCATCCTCTGTCATCCCCTTCTCCTCCTGCCTTCAATATTTCCCAGCATCAGGGTCTTCTCCAATGGATCAGTTCTTTGCATCAGTTTGCCAAAGTGATGGAGTTTTAGCTTCAGCAACAGCCCTTCCAATGTAGGTTCTGGACTGATTTCCTTTAGTATTGACTGGTTTGATCTTCTTGCAGTCCAAGGAACTCTTAACAGTCCTTAAGACTCTTAAGAGTCTTCTCCAACACCACAGTTCAAAAGCATCAATTCTTCTGCACCTAGCTTTCCTTGTGGTCCAAATCTCCCATCCATACATGGCTACTGGGAAAACCATAGCTTTGACTAGATGAACCTTTGTTGGCAAAGTAATGTCTCTGCTTTTTAGGACGTGGCCTAGTTTGGTCATAGATTTTCTTCCAAAGAGCAAGTGTGTTTTAATTCTGTATATGCAGTCACCATCTGCATTGATTTTGGAGTCCAAAAAAATAAAGCCTGTCATGGGTTCCATTTTTTCCTCATCTAGTTGCCATGAAGTGATGGGACTAGGTGCCATGGTCTTCATTTTTGGAACGTTGAGTTTTAAACCGCCATTTTCACTCTCCTCTTTCACCTTCATCAAGGGGCTCTTTAGTTCTTCACTTTCTGCCGTAAGGGTGGTGTATCTGGATATCTGAAGTTATTGATATTTCTCCCAGAAATCTTGATTACAGCTTGTGCTTCATCCAGCCTGATATTTCATATGATCTACTCTACATATACATTAATTAAGCAGGGTGACAACACACAGCCTGGATGTACTCCTTTCCTGATTTGGAACCAGTCTCTTGTTTCATGTCCAGATCTATCTGTTGCTTCTTGACATGCATACAGATTTCTCAGGAGACACATAAGGTGGTCTGGTATTCCCATTACTTTAAGAATGTTCCACAGTTTTTTGTGATCCACATGGTTAAAGTCTTTGGTATAGTCAGTGAAGCAGAAGTAGATGGCTTTCTGGAACTCTCTTCTCCTTTTGTGCAGTGTATGTTGGCAATTTAATGTCTGGCTCATCTGCCTTTTCTAAATCCAGCCTGAACATCTGGAAATTCTCCATTCATATATTGTTGAAGCCTAGCTTGGAGAAGTTTGAGCATTACTTTACTAGCACGTTAGATGAGTGCAATTGTGTGGTAATGGGAACTTTCTTTGGCATTGCCTTTCTTTGGGATTGGAATGAAAATTGGTCTTTTCCAGTCCTGTGGCCACTGCTGAGTTTTACAAATATGCTGGTATATTTTGTGCAGCACTTTCACAGCATCATCTTTTAGGACTTGAAATAGTTCAAGTGGAATTCCATCACCTCCACTAGCTATGTTTGTAATGATGCTTCCTAACTCCCACTTGACTTCTGACTCCAGGATGTCTGGCTCTAGGTGAGTGGTCACACCATTGTGGTTATCTGGGTCATTAATATACTTTTTGTATACTTCTTGTGTGTATTCTTGCCACCTCTTCTTAATATCTTCTGCTTCTATTACATCCATACCTTTTCTGTCCTTTATTCTGCCCATTTCTGCATGAAATATTCCCTTGTTATCTCTAATTTTCTTGAAGAAATCTCTAGTCTTTCCCATTCTATTATTTTCCTCTTGTTTCTTTGTGTTGATGACTGAGGAAGGCGTTCTTATTTCTCTTTACTATTCTTTGGAACTGCATTCAGATGAAGAGTGCATATATAAAAATGCATATTTAAATGTCTATATAAGTACACAAAGTGATGATATTTATATTAAGGTGCCAATAAACCTAGCATATAGGTGAATTTGCAATACAGAATCTGTCAATTATGATAAACATTGAATATGCAGCCCTGGGGATCTCTGATACTAGAGTCTTTAACACTGCATGCTGCAGATTCTAACTGCAGTTTGACTGTAAGAAGGAGGGTAAGTGGCTTCTTCATGTACAAAAACAAAAAAATTAAAAATTTTTAAATATCTCATCTTTTCTTTCAGGATAATTAACAGTTTTGAAATTATGGTGAGACTCAACTGTTTTACTGAATTCCTTAGAAAAAAGAAAAATGATGCAGAAAAAAATTTTAGCTGTTGAGTAATATGTGTGTCAGTTGGTTCAGTTCAGTCGCTCAGGTGTGTCTGACTATTTGTGACCCCATGAACTGCAGCACACCAGGCTGCCCTGTCCATCAACAACTCCTGAGCCTGCTCAACCTCATGTCCATCGAGTCGGTGATGCCATTCAACCATCTCATCCTTTGTTGTCCCCTTCTTCTCTTGCCTTTAATCTTTCCCAGGATCAGGGTATTTAAAAATGAGTCAGTTCTTTGCATCAGGTGACCAAATTATTGGAGTTTCAGATTCAACATCAGTCCTTCCAATGATTATTCAGGACTGATTTCCTTTAGGATGCAGTGGTTGGATCTCCCTGCTGTCCAAGGAACTCTCAAGAGTCTTCTCCAATACCGCAGCTCAACATCGATTTTTTTGGTTCCCAGTTTACTTTACGGTCCAAATCTCCCATCCTCACATGGCTACAGAAAAGCCATAGCTTTGACTTAGACGGACCTTTGTTGGCAAAGTAATGTCTCTGCTTTTTCATATGTTGTCTAGCTTGGTCATAAATTTTCTTCCAAGGAGTAAGTGTCTTTTAATTTCATGGCTGCAGTCATCATCTGCAGGGATTTTGGAGCCCCCCAAAATAAAGTCTGTCACTGTTCCCATTTTTTCCCCTTCTATTTGTCATGAAGTGATGGGACCAAATGCCATGATCTTAATTTTCCAGAATGTTGTTTTGAGTCAACTTTTTCACTCTTCTCTATACCTTTCATCAAGAGGCTCTTTAGTTCTTCTCTTTCTGCCATAGAGTTGGTGTCATTAGTATACTTTGTGTGTGTGTGTGTGTGTATAAAAGTATCCCTACTTCAATGAAAATTAGAATCAGTAGGGAGAGAACAAGATGGCAGAGGAGTAGGTGGAGGTGGAGCATGTCTCTATCCACCCATACATCAGGAATACACCTTCTGAAAAAGAAGTGCATGCAGAACATCTGCTGAGATGGACAGGAGTACCTGACCAACAGAAAAGATATATAGACCCACGCAAAATTCAGTAGGATGAAGGAACTAGGGGGAAAAACAGGAGTGTTCATAGGACTGGGTCTGCCCTCAGCAGGTGGGGGAACTGAAGCAGGGGTCTGCTCTCCACATTAGGGCAATTGTCTGAGTCAAAGAGGAACATTTAAGGCTGAGAGTGAAACAACTGATCTGTGACAGCCTAATTGAAAGAGAATCAGGCAGTCCTTGCCACAGCCATACATACACTGGGCAGGGAAGCAGGTCCCCTGGAAGGTGCAGTGGCTGGGAGCTGGACTATAGGGATTGTGGATCAATCCCAGGGCGAGGGCTGCTGTTGACGGCAGAGAGTCGGATTGAGGGGCTGTAAGGGAAGAGATTATGGTGGAAGTGCCTGTGGAGGAAAGCTGGGCAGCCAGAGAAGCAAAGTGATACTGCTGAGTCACGTGTAAGGTGTGGAGCCATAACCAAAGCCTCTCTTTCCCCAGACACCAGTATTGGCTGCTGAATAATAGAGAGGGTGGTCCATCAAGCGCCTGACACACCGATCTACAGAGTAGGACCCTAGGCAGGGGGATCCCTCTATCTGACTGAAAAGCTGAACAACAGAGAAGAGCCCTAGGCAAGGGAGCCCTCTAAGTGCCTGAACGGGTGGAGCTATGGAGAAAGACTGGCCAAAGAGGCCTTCTGATCAGAAGCTACAAGACACTCAAAATAAGACTCTGGTAGGGCCATAACTCCTGCGGTGGATGCAGTCTGTGTCCCTGCACACTCGGAGCTGCCAGGATCCCCACAAGCCAAGCAGCTCTGCCACCTTCATGCCCAGCTCTCACTGGGGCAGAGCTGCCACAGACAAAAGAACTCTGGGATCTCTACATGCAGGGTTGCTTCAGTAGTGTCCGACTCTTTGTGACCCTGTAGACTGTGGCCTGCCAGGCTTGTCTGTCAGGGAGGGGGTTTCTCCAGGCAAGAATCCTGGAGTGTTTTGGCCAATACTGGCTGCCATACCCTTCTAGAGCACTATATTTCCTGCTACCCTAGCTGCCAACTCCCCTGAGTACCTGGTGCGGCCAGAACCCCTGCAACCCAAGTGGCTGCACCACCTCCACACCTGGCCCTCACAGGGGCAAGCCCAAGTCCTCCAGGGCAGCCTCAGGAGCAAACCCCAGTGGACGACCCACATGCAGAGGTGGAAATAAAACCACAGTTGAAACCCAGGGGTAGTGTGAGTAAGGAAGAAGACCCAGAAACTTCTCACCAGCTGTACAACCTGCAGATTAAATCCACATGATCAACTAGGCAGACTCTGTGTCTATGGAATATATAAAAGGTCATTGAGAGATCCCGCAAAAGAAAATGCACTAGTTCTGATAGCTGTGAACACTGGAGGCAAGAACATAGAGGAGTAGTACCAGATTAGGATCCGAGCTGCCCCCACAGCAGGTCCGGAGATCAGCAGTGTCGGAGCGCATCCTAGGTATTGAGGACACCCAGCAAGGGAAAGGACTCTGATAGAAGTGACTCAAGAAAAGCGTCTGTTATTCTTATGCTTACACTCGATCTATAGATTCTTTTAGATTTTTTTTTCTTTTTCTTTTGTTTTCCTCTCTGCTGTAGTTGTTGATTTTATCAGCGCTATGAAATCTAATTAACCTTTTAAGCTCCCCACTCCCCTTTTTTTTGCAGTCACATTTTTTATTGTTGTTATAAATTTCTGCTTCTATGTTCAGCTCTAGCTGTTCTAGGGAATTTTCCTTTTATTCTCTCTCTTTTTAATTTTAATTTTTTAAACCTATTATTTTTTCTACATTTATCCGTTTGTTTGCTTTTCCTACTGTTCTTTTCCCCTTGCAGTTAATCTTTAGTGTATATAAAACTTCTTTATCTACCTCTATTTAACTTTGCTTATCTATTCATTCTTTCTTTTATTTCCCCTCAAAATACTTGTTAGTTCTATTTTCATTGCTCTATTCCACATTTGGCACCTTGCTTTAGTTTTGTTTTCCAGTTTGTGCTTTAGTTAGTTTTGTTCTTAACTGGTAAACATAGTTTTTTAATTCCTTTGTTCTCCAGGTCAACCTATGGTACTCTATTTTTGTTGGATTGTTTTGACTTTGCTCATGGATATATATGTATATGTGTCTATTCCATCATTTTAATTATTATTTGCCTGATTTTGTAACTGCCATTTTTCTGGGGTTCATACTTGGTTTCTCGTTTTTGGATATTTGTTTTAATCTCACTTAATGCCGTAATGAACCACTTGTGGAATCTTTGTTCCTGATGAGAGATCAGGCCCCGAGCCTTTGGAGTGGAAGCACTGACTCCAAGACCCTAGAATACAGAGAACTAAGCCTAGGGAGTATCAGATAGTGAGAACTCACACAAAGGAGACCACTTGAATACAAGACCTGGCATCACCCAACCACCAGTAGCAGGACCCCTCATCTAAACAACAAGCAGAACAAAAATACAAGCCAAGTCATCAGCAGACAGGATTACCACCTCACTCAGCTTTGCCCATCAGAGGTAAAACAAACAAACAAAAACTCAGCACAAGTAGTACCCTATATGAATCTCACACAAACCACTGGACCGACCTTAGGAGGGCAGAAACCAAAAGGAAGAAAAATTCAACCTTGAAACCTGGTAAAAGGAAACGTCAAATATGATAAATTAAAAAAATATTAATGAAAAGATAGAGAAATACTACACAGATGAAAGAACAAGCTAGAAACACAGAATTCCAAATAAATGAAGAGGAAATAGGCAAACTAGCTGAAAAGGAATTCAGAATAATGATAGTAAAGATGATCAAAACCTTGAAAACCAAATGGAAAAAATGCAAGAAGCAATTAACGACTTAGAAAGTAAACATGCAAATGACCCAATTATTGAAATTAAAAATACTGTAGAAGAAATCAATAGCAGAGTATCTGAAGCAGACGAACGAATCAATGAGTTGAAAGATAAAATGGTGGAAATAACTTTTGAAGAGCAAAATAAGGAAAAAAGAATAAAGAGAAATAAGGATAGTCCCAGAGTCCTCTGGGAGAATCTCAAATGCACCAATATTCGAATTATAGGAGTCCCCTAAGCAGAAGAGAAAAAGAAAGGGTATAAGAAAATTTTTGAAGAGATTATTGTTGAAAAGTTCCCCAATATGGGAAAGGAAATATTCAATCAAACCCAATAGGCACCAAGAGTCCCATACAGGATAAACCCAAGGAGAAACACCCCAAGACACATATTAATCAAACCAGCAAAGACTAAACACAAAGTAAGGCTACTAAAAGCAGCAAGGGAGAAGCAACAAGTAAGATACAAGGGAAACCCAGTATGCGTAACAGCTGATCTTTCAGCAGAAACTCTGCAGACCAGGAGGGAATGGCAGGATATATTGAAAGTACTGAAAGGAAAAATCTATAGCCAAGATTACTGGACCCGGCAAGGATCTCATTCAAAGTTGATGGGAAAATAAAAAGCTTTTCAGACAAGCAAAAGTTAAGAAGATTCATCACTACGAAACCAGCTGTACAGCAAATTTTGTGGGGACTTGTACAGTCAAGGAATACAGGGGAGATAGAAGGTCTACACAGTGAGCCACAAGCAGCTAAGGAAACGGCAACAGGAACATACATGCCAATAATCACTTTAAGTGTAAATAGACTAAATGCTCCAGCCAGAAGACACCGTCGGAGAACAGATATGAAAATAAGACCCATATACAGTCTGTCTATAAGAAACTCACTCCAGACCCAAAGACACACATAAACTGAAAGTGAGAGGATGGAAAAATATATTCTATACAAATGGGAGGCAAAAGAAAGCTGGAGTAGCAATCCTCATATCAGACAATGTAGGCCTTAAAATAAAGAAGATTACAAGAGATAAGGAAGGACACTGCATAATGATCAAGACATCACTCCAAGAGGAAGACATAACAATTGTAAATATCTATGCGCCCAACATAGGAGCACCTCAATACTTAAGACAAACACTAACAGACATAAAAGGAGAAACTGACAGGAACACAATAATAGTAGGAGACTTTAACACCCCTCTTACACCAATGGACAGATCATCAAAATAGGAAATCAATAAGGAAACACAAGTCTTATATGATACATTAGAAGAGATGCTGAGATTAGATAGATTATCTTCAGGGCATTCCATCTAAATGCAGAAGAATACACTTTCTTTTCAAGTGCACATGGAACATTCTCCAGGATAGACCATATCTTGGGTCGCAAATCAAACCTCAGTAAATTTAAGAAAATTGAAGTCATATTAAGCATTCTCTGACCACAACGCTGTGAAACTAAATATCGATTACAAGAAAAAACTGTAAGAAACACAAACACATGGAGATTAAACAACACATTTCTAAATAACCAACAGGTTACTGAAGAAATCAAAAGGGAAATCAAAATATTTCTAGAAATAAATGACAATGAAAACACAACTCAAAAGCTATGGGATGCAGCAAAAGCAGTTTTAAGAGGGAAGTTTATAGCAATACAATCCTACCTCAAGGAACAAGAAAAACATCCAACGGACAACCAAACTTTATACGTAAAACAACTGGAAAAAGAAGAGTAAATTATCAGAAGGAAAGAAATCATAAACATCGGAGCAGAAATAATTTAAAAAGAAATGAAAGAAACAATAGTAAAGATTAATAAAACTAAAAGGTGGCTCTTTGAGAAGATAAACAATATTGACAAGCCTTTAGCCAGACTCATCAAGAAATAAGAAAGAAGAATCAAATCAATAAAATAAGAAATGAAAAGGAGAGGCTGCAACAGAGAATGCAGAAATACAAAGGATTATAAGAAACTATTATGACCAAATACATGGCAGTAAAATGGATAACCTGGACGAAATGGACAGATTCTTAGAAACGTTCAATCTTCCAAGACTGAACCAGAAAGAAAAATACATTATTAATAACCCAATTACAAGCACTGAAATTGAAGTTATAATCAATATCTCCCCCAAAACAAAAGCCCAGGATCAGATGGCTTCACAGGAGAATTTTATTAAACATTTCAGTCAGTTCAGTCGCTCAGTCATGTCCGACTCTTTGCAACCCCATGAATCGCAGCACGCCAGGCCTCCCTGTCCATCACCAACTCCCAGAGTTTACTCAAACTCATGCCCATCAAGTCGGTGATGCCATCTAGCCGTCTCATCCTCAGTTGCCCCCTTCTCCTCCGGCCCCCAATCCCTCCCAGCATCAGGGTCTTTTCCAATGAGTCAACTCTTCACATGAGGTGGCCAAAGTACTGGACTTTGAGCTTCAGCATCACTCCTTCCAATGAACACAAGGACTGATCTCCTTTAGGATGGACTGGTTGAATCTCCTTGCAGTCCAAGGGACTCTCAGGAGTCTTCTCCAACACCACAGTTCAAAAGCACCAATTTTTCAGTGCTCAGCTTTCTTCACAGTCCAACTCTCACATCCATACATGACCACTGGAAAAACCATAGCCTTGACCAGACAGACCTTTGTTGGCAAAGTAATGTCTCTGCTTTTTAATATGCTCTCTAGGTTGGTCATAACTTTCCTTCCAAGGAGTAAGCGTCTTCTAATTTCATGGCTGCAGTCACCATCTGCAGTGATTTTGGAGCCCCCGCCCCTCAAAAAAAATGTCTGATACTGTTTCCACTGTCTCCCCATCTATTTCCCATGAGGTGATGGGACCAGATGCGATGATCTCAGTTTTCTGAATGTTAACCTTTAAGCCAACTTTTTCACTCTCCTCTTTCACTTTCATCAAGAGGCTTTTTAGTTCCTCTTTACTCTCTACCATAATGGTGGTGTCATCTGCATATCTGAGGTTATTGATATTTCTCCTGGAAATCTTAATTCCAGCTTGTGCTTCTTCCAGCCCAGCGTTTCTCATGATGTACTCCACATAGAAGTTAAATAAGCAGGGTGACAATATAAAGCCTTGACATACTCCTTTTCCTATTTGGAACCAGCTGTTGTTCCATGTCCAGTTCTAACTGTTGCTTCCTGACCTGCATACAGGTTTCTCAAGAGGCAGGTCAGGTGGTCTGGTATGCCCAGAGAAGAGCTAGTGCCTATCCTTCTAAAACTCTTTCAAAAAATAGCAGCACTTCCAAACTCATTCTACAGGACCACCATCACCCTGATAACAAAACCAGGAAAGACAACACACACACACAAAACTAGAGGCTAATATCACTGATGAACATAGATGTAAAAATCCTCAAGAAAATTTTAGCAAACAGAATTCAGCAACACATCAAAAAGCTCATACACCATCATCAAGTTGGGTTTATTCCAGGAATGCAAGAATTCTTCAATATGTGCAGATAAATCAATGTGATGCATGATATTAACAAACTGAAAGATAAAAACCATATGATTATTTCAATAGATGCAGAAAAAGCCTTTGACAAATCTCAGCATCCATTTATAAGTAAAACTCTTCAAAAATGGACATAGAAGGAACCACTTCAACATACTAAAGGCCATATATGATAAGCCCACAGCAAACATTATTCTCAGTGGTGAAACCCTGAAAGCATTCCCCCTAAGATCAGGCCACTTGATGAATGTGAAAAAAAGAGAGTGAAAAAGTTGGCTTAAAACTTAACATTCAGAAAACTAAGATCATGGCATCTGGTCCCATCTCTTCATGGCAAATAGATGGGGAAGCAGTTGGAACCAGTGACAGACTTTATTTTTTGGGCTACAAATTCACTGCAGATGGTGACTGCAGCCATGAAATTAAAAGGCGCTTGCTCCTTGGAAAAAAAAGTACGGCCAAACTAAACAGCATAGTAAATGGCTGATTCATATCAATGTATGACAAAACCCACTGGAAAAAAAAATAATAATAATAAAAAATTTTTTTAATTAAAAAAAATAAAAAAATAAAAATAAAAACTCAAAAAAAAAAAAAAAAAGCAAAGATATTACTTTGCCAACAATGGTGTGTCTAGTCAAAGCTGTGGTTTTTCCAGTAGTCATGTATAGATGGGAGAGTTGCAGTATAAAGAACCCTGATTCCAAAGAACTGATGCTTTGAACTGTGGTGTTGGAGGAGACTCTTGAGAGTTCCGTAGACTGAAAGGAGATCCAACCAGTGCATCCTAAAGGAAATCAGGCCTGGATATTCATTGGAAAGACTGATGTTGAAGCTGAAACTCTAATACTTTGGCCACCTGATGCAAAGAGCTGACTCATTTGAAAAGACGCTGATGCTGGGAAACATTGAAGGCAGGAGGAGAAGGGAAAGACTGGGGATGAGATGGTTCTGAGGGAGTCAGTTCCTAGGCAGTTTGATGAGAAGGCTGGGGTCCCCAAGGATAGAGTGCTCTGGCGTTCTCGAGGAGGAGATAAGGGGCTGGACTTCTCATGCAGGAGGAAAGGACAAACCTCCCCCCCCCCCCCCCGCCCCCGCCACATTCCTTAGTCTTAGTCACATAAAACATTTTTATCTTTAAGCCTGAAACTGATGATTAGACAACAAACAACTCAGTTTAAACTGTGTGAAAAGGATTCTATAACAACAATGTATCCTGCTTGAGGACAGTTCTTCCTTCCTGAAAACCCTCTGGCTAATCATGTTATCTTAAAATGTAAATTACTGGAGTGGGTTTGGTAAGATCTTTACAACCTCCAGACATTCTTCTGATTCCTGTAATAACTGATTAAAAGGTATATAACTCCATTGCTAACACTAGCGAGGGGGCACTCTTTCTGTCCCTTTCTGATGTCTATGTCAGAAGCTTTCTCTATCTCTTTTATAATTTAATAAAAGTTTATTACACCAAAGCTCTGAGCCATCAAGCCTCGTCTCTGGCCACGGATTGATTTCTTCTCCTCCAGAGGCCAAGAATCCCAGCTTCTTTCATGGTTCAGCAGCCTTTCAGTTGGGTGGCATCACTGACTCATTGGACATGAGTTTGAGTAAACTCCAGGAGTTGGTGGTGGACAGGGAGGCCTGGCATGCTGCAATCCAGGGGGTCACAAAGAGTCTGACATGACTGAGTGCCTCAAATGAACTGGAGATCTGGAACAAGACAAGCGTGCCCTCTTTCACCACTGTTATTCAACATAGTTCTGGAAGTCCTAGCTACAGCAATCAGAGAAGAAAAAAAATAAAAGGAATCTAGATGGTAAAAGAAGAAGTAAAGTTCTCACTGTTTTCAGATGGCATGATGCTGTCCATAGGAAACCCTAAAGATAGTATCAGAAAATTATGACAGCAAACTAGTGAATTTAGCAAAGTTGCAGGATACAAAATGAATATACAGAAATCACTTGCATTTCTATATAGTAACAATGAAAACTCAGAGAAATTAAGGAATCAATTCCATTCACCATTGCAACAAAAAGAATTAAATATCTAGGAATAAACTTACCTATGGAGACAAAAGAACTCTCCAAAGAAAACAATAAGACACTGAAGAAAGAAATAAAAGATGACATAAACAGATATAGAGATATTCCATGTTCCTGGGTGGGAAGAATCAATATTGTAAAAATGACTATACTACCAAATGCAATCTACAGATCCAATGTGGTCCCTATCAAACTCCCAAGGGCATTTTTCACTGAACTAAAACAAAATATTTCCCAATTCATGTGGAAACACAAAAGACCCTGAATAGCCAAAGCAGTCTTGAAAAAGAAGAATAGAGTCGAAGGAATCAACCTTCCTGACTTCAGATTATACTACAAAGCTACAGTCATCAAGACAGCATGGTACTGGCACAGAAACAGAAATTTAGAACAATGGAAGAAGATAGAAAGCCCAAAAGTAAACCCATGCACCTAGGAGTACCATATTTTTGACAAGTGAGGCAAGAATATCCAATGGAGCAATAAGAGCTTCTTCAATAAATGGTGTTGGGAAAACTGGACAGCTACATGTAAAAGAATAAAATCAGAAACACTTCCTAATACCATACACAAAGATAAACTCAAAATGGGTTAAAAACCTAAATGTAAGACCAGAAACTATAAAACTCTTAGAGGAAAACATAGGCAGAACACTCGATGGCAAAAATCAAAGCATGATACTCTGTGACCCATTTCCTGGAGTTATGGAAATAAAAACAAAAGTAAACATGTTGGACTTGATTAAACTTAAAAGCCTTTGCACAGCAAAGGGAACTATAAGCATGGTGAAAAGGCAACCCTCAGAATGGGAGAAAATAATAGCAAATGCAACAACTGACAAAGCATTAATTTCCAAAATATACAAGCAGCACACACAACTCAACACCAGAAAAAAACAACCCAATCAAAAAGTTGGGAAAAGACCTAAACAGACATTTCTCTAGAGAAGATATACAGATGACTAACAAACACATGAAAAGATGCTCAATGTCACTCAATATTAGAGGAATGCAAATCAAAACCACAATGAGATATCACCTCACACCATCAGAATGGCCATCATCAAAAAGTCTACAAACAATAAATTCTGGAGAGGGCATGGAATAAAAAGAATGCTCTTGCACTGTTGGTGGGACTGTAAAGTGATACAGCAACTATGCAAGACAGTATGCTACTGCTGCTGCTAAGTTACTTCAGCCGTGTCTGACTCTGTGCGACCCCATAGATAGCAGCCCACTAGGCTCCTCTATCCCTGGGATTCTCCAGGCAAGAATACTGGAGTGGGTTGCCATCTCCTTCTCCAATGCATGCATGCATGCTAAATCGTTTCAGTCGTGTCTGACTCTGTGTGACACTATGGACAGCAGCCCATCAGGCTCCTCGTCCACAGGATTCTCTAGGCAAAAATACTGGAGGGGGTTGCGATTTCCTTCTCCAGCAAGACAGTATAGGTAGTCCATAAAAAAATTGGAATAAAACCACCATATGACCAAACTTCACTCCTAGGATTATACCCTGAGGAAACCAAACTTGAAAAAGACATATGTAACCCAGTGTTCATTGCGGCACTATTTACAATAGTTAGATAATGGAAGTAACCTAGATGTCCCTCGACAGATGAATGGATAAAGAAGTTTTGGTACATATGCACAATGGAATATTAGCCATAAAAGGAATGCATCTGAATCACTTCTGATGAGGTGGATGAACCTAGAACCTATTACACAGAGTGAAGTAAGCCAGAAAGCAAAGATAAATATCATATTCTAATGTATATATAATGGAAAATATGGAATCTAGGAAATGGTACTAAAGAAGTTATTTACAGGGCAGCACAATTGCACTCATCTCACACGCTCACAAAGTAATGCTCAAAATTCTCCAAGCCAGGTTTCAAGAGCTCATGAATTAAGAAATTCCAGATGTTTAAGCTGGTTTTAGAAAAGGCAGAGGAACCAGAGATCAAATTGCCAATATCCGCCCCATCATTGAAAAAGCAAGAGAGTTCCGGGAAAACATCTGTTTCTGCTTTATTGACCATGCCAAAGCCTTTGACTGTGTGGATCAAAATAAACTCTGGAAAATTCTGAAAGAGATGGGAATACCAGACCATCTGACCTGCCTCTTGAGAAACCTGTATGCAGGTCAGGAAGCAGCAGTTAATACTGGACATGGAACAACAGACGTTCCAAATAGGAAAAGGAATACGTCAAGGCTGTATATTTTCATCCTGCTTATTTAACTTATATGCAGAGTACATCATGAGAAATGCTGGTTGCCCTTCTTTGGGACTGGAATGAAAACTTTTCCAGTCCTGTCGCCATATTGAGTGCAGCACTTTCACAGCATCATCTTTAAAGGTTTGAAATAGCTCAATTGGAATTCCATCACTTCCGCTAGCTTTGTTCCTAGTGATGCTTTCTAAGGCCCACTTGACTTCACATTCCAGGATATCTAGCTCTAGCTGAATGATCAAACCATCATGATTATCTGGGTCATGAAGATCATTTTTGTACAGCTCTTCTGTGTATTCTTGCCACCTCTTCTTTTGGTGGTAAATATTTTACATAAAGCAAACTGTACAGTAGAATAGGATGTAGGTATTGTCTAAGCCTGTAGGGATTTATTGGACCTGGAAGCAAGGAGCACATGTAGAGCACGCACACCCACATGCCCTGTAACTGGCATAATTCCTAGTGACCCACTGAGGACCCTGAACACAAGTGCTGCCTGGGCATTTATGCAAGAGACCAGGCAGCAATCCAAGAGCCTCCATCCTGGCAGGGACAGCTGGCCTACCAGTAGAGCAGGGCTGAGATTTCACAATGAGGAAGGAAAATCTGTTCAATTTTTCATAAATCCAGTAGGATCCTTTTGAAACAGCTCAATTTAGAAAATATTTAGACCAGAGAAACTCTGCATATCTAACTGTAAGTAACTCTCTGCCTTTCCTTTTGAGAGCCTTTATCTTCTTATTTTTAAAAGCCTTTCTAATTCAGGGACTGAATCTGTAAGTTTAGAATCATGTGTCCAGAGAGGTTCCCCAGGGAAAACTGCTATATGGAAAGGAAGCCCCAGACCATGACGGGAAACCAGCCCTTAACCTCTGCTTGCACAAGCTTCTGGGATTGAAAGGCAACATTCTGCATCCTGTTTGCCTCCCAAGAGTCTTTATGGCCCCCTGCATTCACAGCCCCTTCCCTTCTCCCTGCAGCGAAGTTTGTGTCTGGTTCACACTGACTTCCCATCACTGTGTCTCTGGTACAGTAATACTCTGTTCATTTGCAGAGTTACTGTGTTCTTGAAATTGTCTCTAAAGATGGTGAATTGACCCCTCACAGTGTCCTCGTAGTATATGTAGTCGCTACCACCACTAATGGATCAGACCCACTCCAGCCCCTTCTCTGTAGCCTGGAGGACCCAGCTCATGCCACAGGTACTAAAGATGAATGCAGAGGCTGCACAGGAGCATCTCAGAGAACCTCCAGGCTGCACGAAGCCTTCTCCAGACTCCACCAGGTGGACCTCACACACCTGCAAACACAGAGGCATCCTGATCAGGAGACTGTCATACACCCCCTGATTCCCTCATTCACATCTACTCTCATCCTCAGGATGTCTTGTTCTCCATCAGTTTTCTTGTAAAATAGCAACCAGGACAACTCAGCTCAGCCAAAACTCCATAGTGAGTGGTCTGTGTTCAGTCCTGATCCCCAAGTGGGAGCACCTGGGATCCCAGGGCCGGGGCTCCTCTCCTAGAGCTTCAGAGTCAGGGTTGGGCTGGTTTTCATCAGCAGATGGAGGGCCCTATTTGCATGACGTGGTAGTATATAAGAAGTTATGTCATCAAATGACATCAGAAAGGACAGAGTTCTGGAGAACATGCCAGTGTTGTAGATTTTGTGATACTGATAGTATTTATTTGGTAAATGCAATTTTTTTTCCAGAGCAATAATACTCACAGGTAATTTTTCTTTTGCATACAATCCTGTGATGTAGGTGTCCTTATAATCCTTGTATTAGAGATATAAACTACACACACAAGTGCAGAGGGTTTCTGGAACCTCCAAGGATAAGCACTGGGTGGCCATTAGATCCAGTGTCCACATCAGTGCCCTGGGCCTGGCTGCCCCCTGAACTACTTCAGGACAGAGATGCCTGGGGAGGTTTGAGAGCCCCCTTCTGTCATCTGAGCATGAAATCTTTGTTCTCTTCCTGTATTTACATAAAATACACGGAGACAGTAGAGCCCATTAGAAATAATTTCAAGACTCTAACATTTCATATTTTTCTTTCACCCCTTAAATTCCAAGTCATCCACTTTTGCATTTATAACAGCTTTAATGTGGTACTTGATATAGTAAACCACATACACTCTGATACATACCGAAGAAGGCATCATCATTATCAAGAGAAAAGAAATCAATTCCTTTCAATATTTTCAGGGGCTTCTGGTTTTCATCATTCCTGTCCCTTCTCTTCTTCATCCCATCTTGATGTAAACTTCATCTTCCCAAGTTACTTCATATTGCTTTTCATTTTCTAGAATTTACAAAAATAGAATCTTATTATATGTATTTTCATTTGAGAGCTAATTTTACTCAATATGACTGCTTGTAAATGCCACCTTCCTGTGTGTATACCAGGAATCATGGTCACTAATGACAGATAGGGTTTCAAAGAATGATTACAGCCCAACTGGTGTATTCATTAAGATGATGTTTGAGATGGGAATTTTTTCCAGTTTCTGGGCATTACAAGAAAGATGCTATTTCTGTTGGAGACAGAGAGCAAGAAGCTGAAAAATGTTTCTCTTTCTAATGTTCTTTACAAAAAAAAAAAAAACCTCAAAATGGAGAACTTACACATGATCAAACCTCATCAAATATTATTCTTTATTCACTGAGTGGTGTCTGACTCTTTGAGACCACGGATGGAAGCACCCCATGTTTTCCTGTCCTTCACCATCTCCCAGAGGTTTCTCAAACTCATGTCATTGAGTCGGTGAAGTCAGCCAACCATCTCGTCCTCTCTCGCCACTCCGTGCTCCTGCCTAAATGGTTCCCAGCATCAGGGTCTTTTCTAATGAGTTGGCTCTTCCCATCCAGTGGCCAAAATACTGGAGTTTCAGCTTCAGCATCAATACTCCCAATGAGTATTAGGATTGTTTCCTTAGGATTGACTGGTTTGTTCTCCTTGCAGGCCAAGGGACTCTCAAGACTCTTTTCCAACACTGCAGTTCAAAACCATTAATTCTTTGGTGCTCAGATTTCTTTATAGTCCAACTCTCACATCCGAACATGACCTATGGAAAGGTCATAGCTTTGCATAAAGGGACCTCTGTTGGCAAAGTAGTGTACTTGCTCTTTAATATGCTATCTAGGTTGGTCATAGGTTTTCTTCCAAGCTTTTCTTCTTTTAATTTCATGGCTGCAGTCACCATCTGCAGAAACTTTGGAGCTCAAGCAAATAAAGCCTGTCACTGTTTCCACTGTTTCCCCATCTATTATCTATGAAGTGATTATAATCATAGTTCACAGATGCCATGACCTCAGTTTCTTGAATGTTGAGTTCTCAGCCAGCTTTTTCACTCTCCACTTTCACATTTATCAACAGGCTCTTTAGGTTCCTCTTCACTTTCTGTCATAAGGGTGGTGTCACGTGCATATTGGAGGTTATCAATATTTCTCCTGGCAACCTTGATTCAAGTTTGTGCTTCATCCAGCCCAGCATTTCGCATGATGTACTGTAAATGTAGTTAGATAAGCAGAGTGCCAATACACAGCCTTGAAGTACTCCTTTCCAAATTGTGAATCAGTCCATTGTTCCAAGTTCAGTTCTAACTATGGCTTCTTGACCTCCATACAGATTTCTCAGGAGGTGGGTAAGGTGGCCTGGTATTCCTGTTTATTTGAGAATTTTCCATAGTTTGTTGTGACCCACAGTCAAAGGCTTTAGTGCAGTCAATGAAGCAGAAGTAAATGTTTTTCTCATCAATTTATCAGATAGTTACAGTAATAAGACAAGCAATGGATTTAAATCCTGGAGAGACGGAAAAGCCCAGAAAGTAAAAGAGAAGAATATTAACTTAACTAGGGCAGAGGCCACTGAATAGAATGAAACCACCAGCAAATTAACCTGAAATGCATTCCCTGAGGTCGAGTGAGGAAAAGGTGTGGTGGTGGTCACGGTCTCCTAAGTACTGTCCCCACCAGTGCCAGTGTGGACCTGCTAAAGTGTAACCAGTTGGTGTTGTTCTCCATGCACACAGGTGTGTCTTCCTACCTGGGAGCCCGGGATTCCTGCCCGGGAACTTAGGTCCTCCCTGTATCTTGCTAGGAGGACTTTGGCTCTGGATTCTGACCTGGGACTGTCTCAGAGCACCTCAAATGGCAGTGTGACCTTTGTCCAGTCACCCAGTCCAACTGTGCCGTATACTTACCATTTATGAAATGGGGAAATGGGTCCCATGTGGAAATGTGTAAAATTTTCAGGTGTTTTCTGATGCGAAGGAAGCAATCACAACATTAGGCAGTTTAAAGTGACAGTCACCCTTTATTTTGTTCACACTCTGTGCTTTGGGAGGGTCCACCCTGTCTGACGCAGGGCTCCTGTGAGGGTCTCAAGTTCATCTCCAGGGTCCCCTCTTACAATACACTCACATGTAAGGAAGGTTGACCTGACTGTAGCCTGGGGCTCAGTCAGAGTACAGTGCTGGGCCTCATGTCCTCTTTGTGTGGACATTTCTTGGGCCCTGACTTTCTTTGCAAGATGACTGTGTCAGCAGAGTGAAGTTTTTGGTGCCCTGAGCTTCAGAATGAATTTTTAGATATCAACCCACACACATGATTCATTTCTAACTTTTTGTATTTATTAAAAACTCTGTCCTGACAACAACAGTGGTAACAATAACACTGACACAGGAATCAAAGCATAGACTTAGAGAATAAACTTACAAACATCAGAGTTGATAAATAGACCTGTATCATGAATAGAGAGTGTGAAGAATACATCATGAGAAGTGCTGGGCTGGATGAAGCCCAAACTGGAATCAAGATTGCCAAAAGAAATATCAATAACCTCAGATATTCATATGACACCACCCTCAAGGCAGAAAGTGAGGAAGAACTAAAGAGCCTCTTGATGAAAGGAAAGAGGAGAGTGAAAGAGTTGGCTTAAAACTCAACATTCAGAAAACTAAGGTCAAGGCATCTGGTCCCATCACTTCACAGCAAATAGATGGGGAGACAGTGGAAACAGTGACTGACTTTACTTTTCTGGGCTCCAATCTCAGTGTAGATTGTGACTGCAGCCACGAAATTAAAAGATGCTTGCTTCTAGACAGCATATTAAAAATCAGAGACATTACTTTTCCAACAAAGATCTGTCTAGTCAAAACTATGGTTTTTCCAGTAATCAGGTATGGATATCAGTGTTGGACTATAAAGAAAGCTGAGCACTGAAGATTTGATGCTTTTGAACTGTGGTGTTGAAGAAGACTCTTGAGAATGCCTTGGACTGCAAGGAGATCAAACCAGTCAATACTAAAGGAAATCAGTCCCGAAGGTTCTTTGGAAGGACAGACAAGAAGCTGAAACTCCAATAGTTTGGCCACCTGATGCAAGAATGGACTCATTGGAAAAGACCCTGAGGCTGGAAAGATTGAAGGAAGGAGAAGAAGGGCACAACAGAGGATGAGACGGATGGAACCCTTCACCAAATTGATGGACATGATTTTGAGCAAGCTCCGGGAGTTGGTGATGGACAGGGAAGCCTGGCGTGCTGCAATCCATGGGGTCGCAGAGAGTCGGAAAGGACTGAGTGACTGAACTGAAAGTTTCAGTTCTTTATTGAGAGACCTGTTTATTTCTGGATATTCCAGAACGCTGATCTGGATGAAATACAATGTTCTAAGAGATCTATTTTGTTGCAACATGTGGAAATTTTCTTCTTTTCTCTATTTCTCAAACTTTCTTGTTGGAAACAGCATCCGTGTATTAACATATTAGCCTTAAAGGAGCAAGAGGTCACTTAAGAAAAATCGCAGTGTGCCAAACTCATATGTGACATTTAGTGTATCTGATATCACAAAAGGGGCTGTGCTTTTATCAGATAGGCTTCATGGTGTCCAAAGTTTCCTAAATCCCAAAAGTAAATGCCTGATGTGAGGCTCTTCATGGGCGAGTTGACTACTGTTGAGATTGGATTTTATAATTCTTTATTATCTAGATGTGATTCTCTCAACAGTTACAATCCCAACCCAATTTCATGGGAGAAACCAGATGACAGAGCTTTCACGTCTTTAAAGTAGAGTTTTAGAGGCCACCTTCCTCTGGCCCTCTCCATGTTTCCTGTCGTGTGAAAAATGAAGGGGTTCCCTTGGAGTTCTCACTAAAATGAAGGGACCACCACAGACACATCGGGCGGCAACAGATGCTGTGGTGTGTGGATAGTCCCCGAGCCTTACAGTCATTATGGCCACTGAGCTTTTGGTTACGACCCTTTACTACATTCAACAGTTCTCAGTCAGCCACCTCACCGCAAGAGGTCTTTTTATTTGCTGCTTCTTGCACGACTCCTCATCTACCCTCCACCCCCATCACCAGTGACGTCCATCGTGATTGTTTCGCACTCATGGACACCTCCTGACACCTGATCCTCTGGAGTTATCTACTCAAAGTGATCCTCAGAAGACAGACCTAAGCCTCATATATTGCCACCAGGTACCTTCACCTACTGGACCAATGCCCCAGAAGAACTCTTCAACCTCACTGGAAAGGACCCTACCAAGCACTGCTAACCAACCCTCCAGAGGATAGGAACTTGGATTCCCATGACACACAGTAAGAACAGCTGAGTCCTGAAAGGACTTGCACCTCAAAGCTGACCTGAATTTAATGATATTTCAGAGTTTAAGGTAATATGTTATGAGAACTTTCTACAGTATCTGGACCAGAACTATTGGGCATTTTTCTGCCAAACCCTGGATGATAATGTAAAATGTCACGTGCTTCCCAATGACTATGATCTTGACAACACAGGGGTTTTAGTTAAAAAATGCCTGAGAGCTCTCCCTATCAGTCCTCTTCTTACCTAAATGTGACAGCAACAGACTTACAGTCTGCGCACTTTCCCTCTGAATGACACTGCACCCAGAAAAGTTCCTCCTGTCACTGAGAGACAAAAGTTTAAAAAACCCAAGTATTGCTCATTTTCTGAGAAGGATCTTGACAAAAGTACATGTGTTTTAAGTTGTTTAAGTCGTGTCTGACTCTGTGCAACCCTATGGGCTGTAGTCCACCAGGCTCCTCTGTCCATAGGATTCTCCAGGCAAGAATCCTGGAGTGGATTACCATGGCCTTCTCCAGGGGATCTTCCCAACCCAGGGATCGAACACTTCTCTCCTAACTGTCTTGCATTGGCAGGAGACTTTATTACTAGCTGTTTTTTTTTTTTTTTTTTTCCTACCAGGAATGTCACCTTGGAAGCCCTTGACCAAAAGTGGAAAGTGTAAAAGAATTAGAATAAGAATGAGGAGGAGGAGAGGAAAGAGAAAGTACAACTAAATAAAACCCAGTGGACAGGAGGAGGAGTTTTCATGCCCTTGGACAATCCCTGAATCCAACATGAACAAAGTTACCTCTTCTTTTCTGCCAAAAACTCAGGTAAAGAAAAACCACAGAGTTTTAGTTACAAGAGCCCTCCCACCTCACTTTTTATTTGAAACAAAAGACAGTCTCTCCACTTCTACTGGGGAATTGCTCTACATGACTCTTTATAATTGCAGACTCCAATTTGTAATTCTCCGTTGGTCCTACATAAATTCATTTTTGCTACTGAAATGCCTGGCAATCTGTTTTATGTCCAAAAGCTTACTTTCCATGATACTTTTCATTTTTTATTGGTTCCATACTATACTAAGCCAGTAACCTGGATGGACTTATGGACATTCCTGCAACATCCTTGCTTAGACGAGAGAAAGTGGCCACAACCAGCCTGTGAGAGACTAGAGGAAATGAAGATTATTTCACTCCTGCTGAGAGGGGATATGGATATAGGTGAAGGTCATCATCCACTTTGGGGTCAAATTTGGGGTCCAGATGTAAATTAGCAAGTAGGTGTATTTGCAAAAACGGAATCCATGAATAATGAGGATAACTCCCTATGGGACATCGGATTACAGTCTGTAACACTACAACTTGCAGACTTCGAAGTGTTTGTGAAAGTAGACTGAAAGCAGGAGGGTGTGTCTTCTCACTGAACATGTACATAAACAGCAAAAGGAACGTTTAAAGGTTTCCTGGGGCTTCTTGGGCCATTCACTACATTTGATGACTTTGGACTCATGGAAAATGACGGTGAGCCTCAGAGTTGTAGTCAGCGTCTTTGAGAAGACGAAAACAAAACAGAGAAAACACACAATTCTGACTATTGGATTACATGGGAGTGTTGGTACATATTCCACACAGACATATATATACAAACACACAACTATACTTAAACGAAAAATAAACACTATGTATGGTTTTATGAAAGCAGTATAAGCCACAATAACGGAACAGTGAGGACATAAAAGAGGTTTCCAGGGAATCTCTGGGCGGGACGAGAAAACCAGATTCAAACAGGAGTTCCCTCCAGGCGCAGTCCTGAACGTGGTGGGCCCTGAGCGCCCCCTGGTGGTCCTTGGCGCCCATGCAGGGAGGTTTTTGTCTGGGCTCACTCTGACTTCCCCTCACTTTGTCCTTTGTACAGTAATACACAACCGTGTCCTCAGGTGTCACGCTGCTCAGTGAGAGAGAGACCTGGCTCTTGGAGGTGTCCCTGGTGATGCTGAGCCGGGATTTCAGGGCTGGGTTATAGCATGTGCTTCCACCACTACTTATTCCACCAACCCACTCCAGCGCCTTCCCTGGAGCTTGGCGGACCCAGTGTATACCATATCTGGTTAGTGAGAATCCAGAGACAGTGCAGGTGAGGGAGAGGGTCTGTGAGGGCTTCACCAGGCTGGGTCCCGACTCCTGCAGCTGCACCTGGGACAGGACCCCTGTGGACAGAGAGAAACACCGTGACTCACGGGCTCAGATGCTGCTTCCCCACGTGCCCATGTCTGATCCAGAGACACTCACCGCTGGGAGCTGACAGCACGAAGAGGAAGGTCCACAGTGGGCTCATCTTCGAGCAGATGAGTGTCAACACTCCTGAAATCTATTCAAGCCTGAGGAGGAGTCTGAATTTAAGTGACCTGGTGCTTTGTTTCCAGCCTGTGACCTGAGTGGATATTTGTATATGCGAGGGGCCTCTGCATAAAAACAGAAAACAAAGAAAGGAGGTCCTGTCTATGAGGCTCCCCCTGTGAGGAGGTGCTGACTGTGCCCTCAGAGAACTCAGTCCCCGCCTGAAGATCCCCTCCCCATGTCCCCGTACCTCAGTGTCCAGGAATGAAAGGATGTGGATGGGCTGGTCAGGAAAAAAGATGTGGTCAAATATCAAGCACAGATTTTGGGAAGAGAGTAGTCCCATGGAGGTTCATCTCTTCATTTGTCAAATAAACACCTCAGATTCAAAGTCTGCATACTTGTCAGAAACTCTTATTCACTGTTCTTTTCTGCTTTAGCTTATATTCATGAACAGTATATTAGAACAGGAGGGAAAGTATATATGGTAATTGCATTCAATTAAAAAAAAAAAACTCGGTACAATTTAAATTTATCATAACTCCAAAGGATTTTTTATTTCCCTTAACAGACAAGGTCATTTCTTCATCTGAAGCAGTTTGAAATCAAGAGTTTCCCTGGAGGTGGGGTGTTCATAAGTACTAACCATCCAGTTAACTTTTTGGACAAAATAGTCATTTCTGCTGAGAAGCCCGTCTTCCCAGCATGGCTGACTTGCCCAGTGGGCTGTCTTGCATGATCCTCTGCACAACTGAGTGTCTGCAGGAACTTGTGAACCTCAGGACCTGTTTCTTGAGTGTGGACATTGAGAACTTTAAGGCTACCAATTACTAAGGTCAGACAGAGCCTGGGAGCTCCTCAGTGATCCAACATGCTGGGCAGGTGCCCTGGTCACTCTGCACAGACTCCCTGCTCCTCCAAGTGCTTATTTCTTCCTCTCTGTGTGCCTGCCGTGAGATGGGAGCTCAGGAAACATAGTCCCCACCACAGTGGTGAGAGGACATGCATGGTTCTCGGAGGTAATCCTTTACAGTGAATGGCGTGCAGAGTGTGAGGGCAGCATGGTCAGAGGAAAACCCCTCCTCTGGAAGCAGGTTCCCTTGAAAACCCCACTGAGAGCAGCTTTCCCGAGCCCAGGGTCTCCATGACCTGGACTGAGCCTGAGGTCCTCTGAGTCAGCAGTGCTGGAGAGCAGAGCTCAGCTCCCCCGTCTCCCTGTGGCCCTGAGGCTGTGGCCTCGCACCTGCATCCCGGCTGTGAGCATGTAGACCGGGGATGACAGTCTGAACTTTAGATGGGTTTTCTGGGGGTGGTGAGTGCTGCCATCAGAGGTGTTATCGCTCCTGGAGCCAGAAAAGACCGGTGTGAGTCCCCAACTCTGACTGACACCCTGTCCATGTGACCCTGGTCCACTCCTTCCTGAGATATCAACACTGCAGCTTTGGGGCAGGTCAGCTCTCCCCCAGCCCAGGGATCTCAGCTGAACACTGACTGAGGTAGAACCTACTGTTTACGAAAAGCCCTTTCTGGTCTGGCTTTGGCCATGACATTCCACACCAGCATGTCTTCTGTGCCAGATACCTTTTCTCGATACCTGAATGTGCCTGGGGAGAAGGCCCCACCTCACTCTGCCTCAGAATTTGTGGGGTCACTTGGCCGAGATGATATGCAACATGATCAAAACTCCTGATGGTGACCCTGGATCTGTGGGCCTCTGGCATCCAGGTCACTGAGCTTCTAGATGTGTCCTCATCCCTTGGCTCAACAGCTTTGTCCATCATCAAAGCCAGTGGAGGCTTGTGTGCATCACCTAACAGGCTTTCCTCTCCTGCACTCTCTCTGAGTTGTGATTCCATTGGGTCACTTGTAAAATCCAAATATTCTTCTCATCTCACGGGACTGGAAGATTGCAGACCATATCCCCAGTCCACTGCCAGTTGGTCTATTATGGGGTTTAGTTTATGGCATTAGAATGGGAATCCCCAGAGAATCCCCAATAACTCCTCAGCCATGAGCAATAAGATGCTGGTACACACTCTGACCTGTTGAGTTCAGGGCTCTCTGGATAAGTGTTGTCTAGTAGCTTTGTGTGGAGTCTTTAGGGTTTTCTATCTACAGTGTTATATCTTCTGCATATAAAGCCAATTTTATCACTAAAATCTATGGTAGCACAGCAGTTCTAAGAGTAAAGTTTTTAACAATGCAGGCCTTCCTCAAGAAACTAGAAGTAAACAACCTAACTTACTCCCTAAAGGAATTAGAAAAAAGATCAAACAATACCCAGAGACAGTAGAAGGAAGGAAAGAACAGAAACCAGAGGAGAAATCAATGATATAGAGATGAACATAGTCATAGACATACACAAAGCAAGGAAAAAGATAAGTGAAACCAGAAGGTGTTTTTCTTTTTTCTTTTTGCAAGACAAACAATATTATAAATCTTTATCCATGCTCACCAAGAATAAGAAAAAAAAGTACTGGAATAAAATAAGAAATAGAAGAGGAGACATAGTAGTAAACAACTAATAGCACAGAGATACATAAAAATCACATGGGATTATTATAAACAGTTATGTGCCAGCAAATTGGACAATCTAGAAGAAATGGGCAAATTCCTCAACTGCAAAACCTTCAAAACTGAATCAAAATGGCACAGAGAACTTGAAAAGAGTGATTATTTTGTGTCTAAATTGAATTTTATAGTAATCATTTTACAAAGTTCCAGGAACAGACAATTTCTCTTAGGAATTCTACAAAACATACCTTTCAGAAATTTAAAGGCAAAAATTCTCAACAAAGTATTAGTAAATTATATTCAACAATGTATAGAAAGTATCCTACACCATCATATATTGTCTTTTACTTGAGGGTCTTGGTTCAACATTCACAATAACCTATATGATAAACCACGTACATATGGATATTTACCTTAAATGTAAAATGATTAATGCTCCAACCAAAAGATGTGGACTTTGCTGATTGAATGAAAACAAGACCAATACATGCTGTCTGGAAGAGATCTACCTCAGACCTATAGACACAAACAGATGGAAAGTGAGAGAATAGACAAGAATATTCCATGTAAATGGAAATGAAAGGAAACTGGAGTAGCAATTCTCATACCAGATAATATAGACTAAAATAGAGACTGTTACAAGAGTCAGGGAAGGACATAGTAATCTAAGAATCAGTCCAATAAAAAGACATAGAACTTGCAAATATACATGTGCCCAACATAGGTTTTACACTCTCAAATCCACCAGCAGGAAACGGGCTGGTGAAAGAGCTCAGCTTCAAACATGGACCACCTTCCACAAAAAGGAACGGAAAGTAAGGGGGCAGATCAACAGGCCCAGAGGCTGGAACAGGAGCCAAAGATTATTCCCTGACCTTGAAGCTTAGTAGAGTTTGCCTCAATGGATTTAAACACTGTCCAGGCCCAGTGGGGCATCCCTGGTGTCTCAGTGGTGAAGAATCTTCCTGCAATGTGTGATACACAGGAGACTCAGGTTTAATCCCTGGATTGGGAAGATTTCCTGGAGGAGGGCATGGAAATCCACTCCAGTGTTCTTGCCTGGAGAACCCCATGAGAAGAGAGACCTGGTGGGTTAGAGTTAGTAGGGTCACAAAGAGTCAGACGTGATTGAGGTGACCACACACACACACACACGCACTGGGGCCAGGGATCCTTTCTGACTTTCATTTATCCTTTTTACAGAAGGAAAATGTTTGTAGCTGAGATATGCCTCTCTTAGAGTTGCATTTTAGAAAGCAATTCATCACCCAAAACTGAGGTAGAGGATTAGATCTGGGATATGGGGTTGATGGTATTTAGACAAAATTTGCTCTTTATTCTTTAAGGGTTGACATTTTAGAGGCCTGCTGGGATTTGCTAAGTGTAATGGGCCTGCAGGATGGACACGAGGATGTGCAGGGCTAAAAGTGGACCGTGTGTGTTTGAATAATTCACTGAGTGAATGAATGTCATCCCACATGGCATAAGGGACTTTGGAAAATATGAGTAATTTAGAGGTCTAGAAATTTTGGATTTTCCTGGATTATCATGTGGCTCCAGTTGAAACCACAAAAGTGTTCATCAGAGGGAGGCCAAGAGCATCAGACCCTGGGAGAAGTGACCAGTGATGGAAGGTGTTTGCTGGGCTGTTCAGATGAAGGAAATGACTGAGAGCTAGGGATGCGGGCAGTGCAGCTCTAGACTGGATATGGCAAAAAAGCAGATTGTCCTTGACTTTATCCACTCAGAGGGCACAACATGAGCTCAGGTGGGCTGGTCTGTAAACAAGCCTTTATTTCCCACATTCCAAGAGGCTTGAAGGCCCAGGTTAACACCAGTGAGGCTGCCTTCTGGTGAAGGCCCCTTTCTGGTTCACACCTAGCACCTTCCTTCTGGGTCCCCACAAGGCAGAGGGGACAAGCATGTTCTCTGGGGATTTTTAGAGTGAATCAAACCCCATTTATGGAGACTCATGACCAAAGCACCTGACAAAGACCCCAATTTAACATCATTATTTTAGGTGTGCTGGAATTCCAAACATGAATTTTGGGGGCACAGAAGCAATCAGGGCACAGCACTCCCTGAGAGACTGAGGTGTGTGTGGTCCTGCCACACCTTGATTCAAATCCAGTGAAAATGATTTCAGACTCTGACCTGTGGGCTGAAAGGGAATAAGTGTGTGTTGATTTGAGCCCTGCATGTGTAGGAACTTGACACAATGGTCAGCAGAGTAATATGGGCTAGAACGTGAGTCTCACAACTGATGCTGAAGCTGAAACTGATACTTTGGCCACCTGATGTGAAGAGCTGACTCATTTGAAAAGATGTTGATGCTGGGAAAGTTTGAAGGTGGGAGAAGACGGGGACCACTGGGGATGAGATGGTTCTGAGGAAGTCTGTTCTTAGGCAGTTTGATGAGAAGTCCAGGGTCCCCAAGGAGAGAGGGCTCTGGGGTTCTTGAGGAGGAGATAAGGGGCTGGGATTCTCATGGAGGAGGAAAGGACAAACATTTTTTTTTTCTCTTCCTCTACATTCCTTAGTCTTAGTCACATAAAACATTTTTATCTTTAAGCCTGAAACTGATGATTAGACAACAAACAACTCAGCTTAAACTCTGTAATAAAGGTTATATAACAACTATATGCCTTGCTTGAGGACAGCTCCTCCTTCCTGAAAACCCTCTGGCTAATCGTGTTATCTTAAAATGTAAATTACAGGAGTGGGTCTAGTAAGATCTTTACAACCTCCAGACATTCTTTTGATTCATTGTAATAACTAATTAAAAGGTATATAACTCCATTGCTAACACTAGTGAGGGGGCACTCTTTCTGTCCCTTTCTGATGTCTATGTCAGAAGCTTTCTCCATCTCTTTTATAATTTCATAAAGGTTTATTACACCAAAACTCTGAGTGATCAAGCCTTGTCTCTGGCCCCGGATTGATTTCTTCTCCTCCAGGGGCCAAGAATTCCAGCCTCTTTCATGGTTCAGCAGCAGCCTTTCAGGTGGAGGAAACCACTGACTCAATGGACATGAGTTTGAGTAAACTCCGGGAGTTGGTGGTGGACAGGGAGGCCTGGCGTGCTGCAATCCATGGGGTCGCAAAGAGTCTGACATGACTGAGTGCCTAAAATGAACTGGAGATCCAGAACAAGACAAGCATGCCCTCTTTCATCACTGTTATTCAACATAGTTGTGGAGGTCCTAGCTACAGCAATCAGAGAAGAAAAAGAATAAAAAGAATCTAGATGGTAAAAGAAGAAGTAAAGTTCTCACTGTTTTCAGATGACCTGATGGTGTCCATAGGAAACCCTAAAGATAGTATCAGGAAATTGCAACAGCAAATTAGTGAATTTAGCAAAGTTGCAGGATACAAAGTGAATATACTGAAATCACTTGCATTTCTATATACTAACAATGAAAACTCAGGAAGAGAAATTAAGGAATCAATCCCATTCACCATTGCAACAAAAAGAATTAAATATCTAGGAATAAACTTACCTATGGAGACAAAAGAACTGTCCACAGAAAATTATAAGACACTGAAGAAAGAAATAAAAGATGACATAAATAGATGTAGAGATATTCCATGTTCCTGGGTAGGAAGAATCAGTATTATGAAAGTGACTATACTACCAAATGCAAACTACAGATTCAATGTGATCCCTATCAAATTACCAGGGATATTTTCCACTGAATTAAAACTAAAATTTTCCCAATTCATATGGAAACACAAAAGACCCCAAATAGCCAAAGCAGTCTTGATAAAGAAGAATGGAGCGGGAGGAATCAATCTTCCTGATTTCAGATTATACTACAAAGCTACAGTCATCAAGACAGCATGGTCTGGCACAGAAACAGAAATATAGGCAAATGAAACAAGATAGAAAGCCCAGAAGTAAACCAATGCACCTAGGAGTACCTTATTTAAAAAAAATATGCAAGAACATACAATGGAGCAATGACAGTGTCTTCAATAAATGGTGCTTGGAAAACTGGACAGTTCAGTTCAGTTCAGTCACTCAGTCATGTCCGACTCTTTGCAACCCCACGGACCACAGCACACCAGGCCTCCCTGTCCATCACCAACTCCCAGAGCTTACACAAACTCATGTCCACCAAATTGGTCATGCCATCCAGCCATCTCATCCTCTGTAGTCCCCTGCTCCTCCTGCTCCTAATCCCTCCCAGCATCATGGTCTTTTCCAATGAGTCAGCTCTTCGCATGAGGTGGCCAAAGTATTGGAGTTTCAACTTCAACATCAGTCCTTCCAATGAACCTTCAGGACTGATTTCCTTCAGGATGTTCTTGGTGGATCTCCTTGCAGTCCAAGAGACTCTCATGAGTCTTCTCCAACACCATAATTCAAAAGCATCAATTCTTTGGTGCTCATCTTTCTTTATAGTCCAACTCTCACATCCATGCATGACTACTGGAAAAACCATAGCCTTGACTAGACGGACCTTTGTTGACTAAGTAATGCCTCTGCTTTTTAATATGCTATCTAAGTTGGTCATAACTTTTCTTCCAAAGAGTAAGTATCTTTTTATTTCATGGCTGCAGTCACCATCTGCAGTGATTTTGGAGCTCCCCAAAATAAAGTCTGCCACTGTTTCCACTGTTTCTCCATCTATGTCCCATGATGGGACCAGATTTCATGATCTTTTTTTTTCTAAATATTGAGCTTTAAGCCATCTTTTTCACTCTCCTCTTTCATTTTCATCAAGAGGCTCTTTACTTCTTCACTTTCTGCCATAAGGGTGGTGTCATCTGCATATCTGAGGTTATTGATATTTCTCCCAGCAATCTTGATTCAAGCTTTTGCTTCATCCAGCCCAGCATTTCTCATGATATACTCTGCGTATAAGTTAAATAAGCAGGATGACAATATACAGCCTTGACATACTCCTTTTATTTGGAACCAGTCTGTTATTCCATGTCCAGTTTTAACTGTTGTTTCCTGACTTGCAAACAGATTTCTCAAGAGGCAGGGCGACAGACCGTGCAGAAGCGCACCGGCTGCCACAGACTGCACAGAAAAGACCCTGATGCTGGGAAAGATTGAAGGCAGGAGGAGAAGGGAATGACAGAGGATGAGATGGTTGATGGCATCACTGACTCAATGGACATGAGTTTGAGTAAACATCAGAAGTTGATGATGAACAGGGAGGCCTGGCGTGCTGTGGTCCATGGGGTCACAAAGAGTCAGACACAACTGAGAGACTGAACTGAACTGTACTGAATGGAGAAACAGACAAAGAGAATAGACTTATGGACATGGGGATGGGGAGGAGAGGGTGAGATATATGGAAAGAGTAATATAGAAACTTACATTGTCATATGCAAAATACATAACCAATGGGTATTTGCTGTATGGCTCAAGAAACTCATATATGGGCTCTGTATCAACCTAGGGGCTAGGTTGGGGAGGGAGATGGGAGGGAGGTTCAAAAGGGAGGGGGTATATGTATACCTATGGCGGATTCATGTTGAGGTTTGACGGAAAACAACGAAAGTCTGTAAAGCACAAATCCTTCAATAAAAAAATTAACTAAAAAAATGATGGTGAAACTCAGAGTTGTATTGAGCCTCTTTGACAAGAAGAAAAATAAAACAGAAAATACACAATTCTTGAATATTGGATTACATGTGTGTGTTGGTACATATTCCACACAGACATATATATACAAACATACAAGTATACTTAAAAGAAAAATTAAAACTATGTATGGTTTTATGAAAGCAGTATAAGCCACAATAATGGAACAGTGAGGACACAAAAAAGAGAATCTCTGGGCGGTAGGAAAAAACCAGATTTAAACAGGAGTTCCCTCCCGGCGCCCCCGGGGCACCTGCTCCTGGGCGCAGTCCTGAACGTGGTGGGCCCTGAGCGCCCCCTGGTGGTCCTTGGCGCCCATGCAGGGAGGTTTCTGTCTGGGCTCACTCTGACTTCCCCTCACTGTGTCTCTTGCACAGTAATACACGGCCGTGTCCTCAGGTGTCACGCTGCTCAGTGAGAGAGAGACCTGGCTCTTGGAGGTGTCCCTGGTGATGCTGAGCCGGGATTTCAGGGCTGGGTTATAGCATGTGCTTCCACAATAACCTATTGCACCCACCCACTCCAGCGCCTTCCCTGGAGCCTGGCGGACCCAGTGTACAGCATTGGTGCTTAATGAGAATCCAGAGCCAGCGCAGGTGAGGGAGAGGGTCTGCGAGGGCTTCACCAGGCTGGGTCCCGACTCCTGCAGCTGCACCTGGGACAGGACCCCTGTGGACAGAGAGAAACACCGTGACTCACGGGCTCAGATGCAGCTTCCCCACATCCCCATGTCTGATCCAGAGACACTCACCACTGGGAGCTGACAGCACGAAGAGGAAGGTCCACAGTGGGCTCATCTTCGAGCAGATGAGAGTCACCGCTCCTGAAGTCTCTTCAAGCCTGAGGAGGAGCCTGAATTTAAGTGACCTGGTGCTTTGTTTCCACCCTGTGACCTGAGTGGATATTTGCATGTGGGAGGGGCCTCTGCATAAAAAGCAGAAAGTAGTGAATGGAGGTCCCTGTCTCTGGGGATCCCCCTGTGAGGGGGTTGCTGACTGTGCCCTCAGAGAATTCAGACCCCTCCTGGGGATCCCTCCCAATATTTGGGGTCTTCTGTGTTCAGAAATGAAAGGATGTGGAAGGATTGGTCAGGAAAAACGATGTCAAATATCAGTCACAGATTTTGGGAAGAGAGTAATCACATGGACGCTAATCTCTTTAAATGTCACGTACTCACTGCAGATTCAAGGTCTGCATAGTTGTTAGAAACTCTTTTTTATTGTTCTTTCTGTATTAACTTATGTTAATGAAGAGGATATTAAAACATTGGAGGCAAAATGCTTGTAATAATTGCATTTACTTCAATAAAACTTGGTACAATTTAAATTTTATCATAATTCCCAAGGACCTATTATTTCCCTTCAGTGGTGAGGCCATTTCTTCATCTAAAACAGATTAAATTTAAGACATGCTCTGGAGGTGGGGTTGCTTATAACAACTAACCATGCAGCTAATTTAGTGGATAAAGTAGTCATTTCTTCAGAGATGCTCGTCTTCCCAGCATGGCTGACTTGCCAGTGGCCTGTCCTTCATTTTCCTGTGCAAAACTGAGTATCTGCAGGAATTCATGAACCTCAGGACCCCCTTCCTGAGGGTGGACATTGAGAACTTTAAGGCTACCAATTACTAAGGACAGACAGTGCCTGGGAGCTCATCAGTGCTCCAACATGCTGGGCAGGTGTCCTGGTCACTCTGCACAGACTTCCTCCTCCTCCAAGTGCTTATTTATTCCTCTCTGTGTCCCTGCCAGTGAGATGGGAGCTCAGGGAACATAGTTCCCACCACAGTGGGTGAGAAGACGTGCATGGTTCTTGGAGGTAAACCTACAGTGAATGCAATGCAGAGTGTGAGGGCTCATGGTCAGAGGAAAGCCCCTCGTCAGGAAGCAAGTTCCCTTGAAAACCCCACTGAGAGCAGCTTTCACGAGTCCTGGGTCTCTGTGTCCTCTAATGCCATAAACTAAACCCCCTAATAGACCAACTGGCAGTGGATTTGGGGATGTGGCCTGCAGTCTTCCAGTCCCATGAGGTGAGAAGCATATTTGGATTTTACAGATGGTTCAATGGGATCACAAGGTCAGAGAAAGTGCAGGAGAGAGCAAACCGTGTTAGGTGATGCACACAAGACTCCACTGGCTTTGATGATGGACGAAGGTGTTGAGCCAAGGGATGAGGACACATCTAGAAGCTCAGTGACCTGGATGCCAGAGGTCCACAGATCCAGGGTCACCCTCAGGAGTCCTGATCATAGTGCATACCATTTGGGACAAGTGATGCCACACACTCTGAGGCAGAGTGAGGTGGGACCTCTCCCCAGAGCACATTCAGGTGTCAGGAAATGGGATCTGGCACAGAAGACATGCTGGTGTGGAATGTCATGGCCAAAGCCAGACCAGAAAGGGCTTTTCATAGACAGTAAGTTCTACCTCAGTCAGTGTTCAGGTGAGATCCCTGTGCCGGGGAAGAGCTGACCTGCCCCAGACACGAAAGGGTGATGTCTCAGGGCAGGAGAGGGCAAGGGTCACCTGCACAGGGTGTCAGTCAGAGATGGTAACTCACACTGATCTTTTCTGGCTCCAGGAGAGATAACACCACTGATGACAGCACTCACATACTCACACACTCAGACACTCATACTTACATACACACACTCACATGCACACACACACTCACTCATGTATACACAAAAACAACATGCACACCCATATACAACCACACACTCACATGCACACTTACACACACTCAAACACTCATACACACACTCACAGGCATATACACATGTACTTCTCATAGAATCGCTGAGCTGTGTATTCTCAACAGGACCCTTCCGTGAAAAGAGAAGACTCCGTCTCTGAGTCTCCCCAGCCCCCTCCCCACATGCTCCTGGGCAGCAGCCCTGCACTGGGGTCCTGGGCACCCCCTGTTGGGGCTCACAGGCAATCCTAGCAGTGTTTCTAGTCTGGTATGAAATGACTGTGTTCTACCGTCAGAGTATTCTTCTAGAGACAGCATGGTCTTTTAATCATCTCTAGAAATAGCCTCAATCAATGCACACACCCTGGAGAGAGACCCAAGGAAGAAATTTATGAGAACACCTGGACGTCGCCTCCCTGGGGCTGCAGCTGCACTGATGCAGCTGACACTCACAGTGAGTCCAGAGGCTCTCGAGGACTTGGGGTCCCTTTGCCTCCTGGAGCCCCCCGGGGGCTAACATCATGTCACAGGATAGCTGCATACAGAGGCATGGGGCGCGATGCCCACTCCACCTACCGTTCCACACCTGGGTTCCCCTGTTCTTGCAGCACCTGGACCCTGCAGGGGCCCCACAGGAAGGTGCCAGACCAGCCCCCTTGTCAGAAACCAGTGCAGTCGCCCCCTGACAACTCACAGCACAAATGCCTGAGGGTCTCTAGTGCCCACCCCTGCTTGAGAGGAGACACCTGAAGTCAGAGGAGGATGAGGCAGCGCCCTTGTCAGCTGACTCAGCAGATGCTGCCCTGAGGGAATGCTCACCCAGGGGACGGGGGGCATTGAGCATGCTCAGGCACCTCAGTCGTGTCTGACCCTTTGAGGCCCCACGGACTGTAGCCCACCAGACTCCTCTGTCCATGGGATTCTGCAGGCAGAAACACTGGAGTGGGTTGCCACACCAGCACCCTGCAGAGAAGCTAGGTCAGCCATGTGCGTGTCCCCTGGCAGGACATCTCTTCACCAGGACGGCCTCGGGGTGCATCCATCCTCAGACTCCATCCTGCTTCTCCCCGTCCCTCCTGACCACCTGCCCCAGGACCTCAGGACCTGGCGTCAGTGGGGAGACAGACCCGCTGCTGAGTCAGATACAGCTCCTCTGGCAGGGCCCTGTGACCAACCCGCTTCTGCCCGCTGTTCTGAGTCTCTGATGGAACCTTCATACACATTCCTGAGCACCTCAGATACACAACAGCAGGAGAGGGATTCTGGCCAATTTGATCAGGCAGGAGAGAGAGAGCGTCTGAGGCCAGCAGTCAGGTGCTCCGAGCCTGGTCTCCAGCCGCGGGTACCAGAGCCTCAGCACGCTGCCTCGTGGATGTCATTTGGCTGTGGTCTCTGCATACTAGCTCCCCTCCTCAAAGAGGCTGCACATCATAGCTCTGCCTGGTCCCTGGTGTCAAGTGTGGGTAGGGGCTTCCTGCATTGTTGAGGTTGAACATCCATGACTCAGGAGAGCTAGGTCTGGGCTGTAAGCTTCGCCAGGGTCTCCAGTATTGGCCCATCCCCGTTCTACTACCTCCTGGGCTGCAGTGTGCTGGGCCAGTCCCTTCTCTTAACCATGAGATCTGCCCCCGCCATAGGTCTACAGTAGACAAGAACTTCTGTTCACCTCCTGGGAGATGCTGGGGGAAGAGCTCTTCCATGGAGGGTCTATCTGATGAACCTTCTGGGTAGGTGTTAACATTTCTCACTCTTGGCCTTCCCTTCATCTGTCAGGTGTCCTGAGAGATAAATATGAATACTCATTTGAAGACCTGGATGTTTCTGGAGTTATATCCCACAAACCATGGAGTGTGGCCCCCCCTGGATCTCTCATCCTCACAGTGGTTATTGCTGGTCCTGCAGGAATTTGTAGTAATTACCCTGAAGGTGCTCATCCTGGAGCTTCACATCCATCAGCAGATCTCACCTGGACTGTGGATTGCCCACCTGTCTGGTTTTGTGCTGGGGGATTCCCCTGAAATGTTAGGACTCTGTTAGGTCCAGGGAAAGTTTTGGTGTGGGGAATTTCCTTGCTTTAAAGATGGAAATGGCAGTTTTCATACACACTACCTCTTGATGCAGAAACCAGCAGGTACCAGCTAAGGGTGACCTTGAATTGTGAGTAGAAGGAGAAATTGAATGTCACTAAGAGTCAGAGGAGCCTGGATAGACTTGACTAACATGAAAGACAGGGGTGAAGGACACAGCAGGGCACTTACACTTAGGCTCAGATTCCAAAGCTCTGCCAGAGGCTGGAATTCACGGTGAGGAGATTGTTACGGCCATGGTGACCCAGTGCTGGGCAGAAGGCAGGACAAAACATCTTATGGGGATTCCTGGTTCCTGAGGTAATTTCAGAGGAGCCATTCCCCTCCTCCCTGCCCCTTTCCACATCTGCATGTGACCAGGGAATGCAGTCATCACCTCTGTGCATGTGGGTCACCTGGGGGAGGGGCTGACAGGTGGGTATGCTTGTGGACAGTGGTCACTCTCTCTGGGTGCATGAACTGCTGACTTCACCAAGCCTGGAACACCCACATCTGGGCTCCTTGTTTCATTAGCTTGTGATCTTTCTCTTTATTTGGGCTTCCCCAATAGATCAGTTTGATCTTCCCTGATAGCATGCTCCTTGGAGGAAAAGCTATAACCAACCTAGACAGCATATTAAAAAGCAGAGACTTGACTTTACCAACCAAATTCCGTCTAGTCAAGCTATGCTTTTTCCAGTAGTCATGTATGAATATGAGAATTGGACCATAAAGAAAGCTGAGCACCGAAGTATTGATGCTTTTGAACTGTGGTGGTGGAGAAAACTATTGAGAGTCCCTTGGGATGCAAGGAGATCAAACTAATCTATCCTAAAGGAAATCAGTCCCGAATATTCATTGGAAGGGCTGATGCTGAAGCTGAAGCTCCAATACTTTGGCCACTTGATTTGAAGAAATGACTCATTGGAAAAGACCCTGATGCTGGAAAAGATTGAAGATAGGAGGAAAAGGGAATGATAGAGGATGAGATGGTTGGATGGCATCACCGACTGGATGGACATAAGTTTGAGCAAGTTCTGGGAGCTGGAGATGGACAGGGAAGTCTGGCATGCTGCAGTCCATGGGGTTGTGAAGGGTCAGCCATGACTGAGCAACTGAACTGATAGCTCAGTTGTGAAGAATCATCCTGCATTGCAGGAGACCCCGGTTCGATTCCTGGGTCTGGAAGATCTGCTGGAGAAGGGATAGGCTACCCACTCCAGTATTCCTGGGATTCCCTTGTCGCTCGGCTGGTAAAGAATCTGCCTGCAGTTCGGGAAAGCTGGGTTTGATCCCTAGGTTGGGAAGATCCCCTGCAGAAGGGAAATGCTACTCACTCCGGTATTCTTCCTTGGAGAATTCTGTGGACTGTACATAGTCCACAGGGTCTGAAAGAGTTGAATACAACTGAGCGACTTTCGCTTTCTCATTGTTTACTCTGTTCCATTTGTCTCTGTGTGATTTCTGCTGAAGGAGACTCACATAAGTACCTGAAGGTGGCGCTATTGATAAAGAACCCGCCTACCAATACCGCAGATGTTATGTTTGTGGGATATAACTCCAGACACGGGATTGATCCCTGGGTAGGGATGATCACCTGGAGGAGGGCATGGAAATCCACTCTTGTCTGGAAATTCTCATGGTCAGAGGATCCTAATGGGCTACAGTCCATTGGGTGGGAAAGAGTCGGACATGACTGAAGTGACTGAAATGCACGTGGGCATTAGGACATAAGTGATTTTATTAAAATCAGTAAGTTCCATGAGCTAAAAGGTAGCGTTTGTTCCATGAGACAGTCAGGAGACATGGCTGAACACCAAGAGGGCGCTCACAATGGCTTCTTTATTCATGAGGGAATATTCTGTATATTCCTTAGATGTATTGTGCTCTCTCGTTGAAAGACTAATCCGCGTATAAACTTCTGGTGGATCATACCTTAAAAAAAAATTCAGGATATGAAGTAGGAATTGTTTTCACTAGTAAAAGCTTCCTTTAGTATGTGGCCTCTATGTAACATAAAACCATCCAAATGACAGAATCTACTGCACCTACTAGAGCCTATCAGTTAGTGAAGGGAAGAATGCCCCGTTGGTGCTCAAAGAGGTGACAGGTCACTAATAGCACTATTCATAGTTTCTCCATGGAAATTCAGTGGGACCCCACACCCCAGGTTGATATAGAAGGTGAGCTTGATGACATCATAGACATAGATACAGGAACACAGGCGACACAAACTTTTTAGCTTCCTGCATCTCTGCATGGTGTCAGCAGACTCAACTTCTATCCCAGGCTGGCGTGGAGGTCCCGCTGCGTCTCCATGGAGAGAACTATGGCTGATGTTGTGAGTGAAGTGTCAGTTCCGTTTGCACCACCTAGGGGGGTTCTTCCCTGGCTCTGGGTTTACACACCTCTGTTGTCTGAGTCCAGCATGCACTTACACAGCTGACCGCTGGCTAGCTCGTTCACTGGCCCTGTGCTGAGCCGCATTGCTGAGTCACGCAGAGCCTCTCTTGTGGACTCAGCCGGCTTACACCAAATGTCCAGAGAACGGACATAAGTGACAAGAGGAAGCGACCCTAAGAGACTGTGCCTTTCGTGCAGTGGGGATATGGTCCCCTGTCCCAACACACCATTCTGCCTCAGAGGCTGAGTAGGCACCTACAGAGTCATGAATGCAGAGAAGTTCCCCAGGGAAACTGCTACAAGGAGAGGAAGCCCAGGTCCTGACAGGAGACCAGCCGTCAGTCACCATCTGCCCCTGCACCTGCACAACACCACTGTGTGTCTCCAGCACCCGCTCATGGTCATGGAGCCCCCGGAGGGTGACTTGGGTCTGGACTCACACTGACTTCCCCTCACTGTGTCTCTTGCACAGTGACACACGGCCGTATCCTCAGTGGTCACAGGGCTCAGCTGCAGGGAGAACTGGTTCTTGGATGTGTCCCTGCAGATGGAGGTGTGGTTCTTGATGGAGGGGCTGTAGTGAGTGTCACCATTATAACATATGCACCCTGTCCACGCTAGCCTCTTCCCTGGGGGCTGACAGATCCAGTTCCCACCATAACCACTGGTGATGGAGTAACCAGAGACTGTGCAGGTGAGGGAGAGGGTCAGTGAGGGCTTCAGCAGTTCTGGGCCCGACTCCTGCAGCTGCACTGGGACAGGTCACCTGGGGACAAGGAGAGTCAGTCCCTGTCAGTGGCCTGCAGTCACAACCATCCCCACAGACCCGTGCCTGAACCTGAGACCCTCACCTTGGGGAGCTGTCACCAGGCAGAGGAGACCCCACAACCTCGTCTTCTGCACCACAGCTGTGCCTTCCATGAGACCTCAGCCCAGTCTGAGCAGAGAGGGTTGAGCTCCCACCACCCAGGGGTGGGTTTTACCCTGGAGCTTGAAGAGGAATTTGCATTGAGGAGCTCTATCCCTGTGAGTCCAGACAGGCTGTGGTCACTCTCACCCTGGTCATCCCAGGATCCCCATGGGCACCCTCTGAATTTACATGGTTGGAAAACAAGGGGGGTGGAGTGGGAAAGCACTGGGTCTACCAGATGGCTTGGAACCAGATCCAAGGGCAGGTCCCCCTTTCTGAACCCAGAGTCTCTGTCCTGACGGCCTCCTGCCCCTCCCCCATCTCAGCTCAGCTCCTCGTCCTCTCAGTCCGTGGGTCTTCCTCAGGGCTGAGCCCAGCACAGCTCCTGCTTCCTTACTCTGCACCAGTGACGGCCACTGTGATGGGAGTGAGCACAGAGGGTGGTGGGCTCCATGCTGACCCCACGGACAAATCCTCCTGAGGACCTCTGTATTTCCCCTCATGAATGAACCAGACAGAAGCTCAGAATGGAGTGTGGACTTTAGAGACGTTGAGGTGAGATGGTATCACCTTGACTGACCTCAACTGGAATGTGTGTGTGTTGAGCAACTCAATGAACTGGTCATACTGTAAATATCTATATAAGGACACAAGGTAACATACTTATGTTGATGCTAATAAAAGCTAGCATGTAGGTGAGTTTGCAATACAGAATCTGTGAATAAGGAGAATCATTGCATATGCAGCACTGGGAACCTCTGACACTAGAGCCTTTAACACTGCTTGCTCCAGATTCTCACTGTGCAGTTTGACAGAAAGTAGGACATTGAGTCTCTTCCTTCCTCATGTACAAAAACAAAACAAAGATTAAAAATGTTTAGATATCTCATGTTTCCTTTCAGGATGATTAACAGTTTGAAGTTAATGTGAGGGTCAAGTGTTTTACTGAGTTCCTTAGAAAGAAGAAAAATGAAGGAGAAAAAAATTTAGCTGTTGAGTGTTATGTTTGTGTGTTTGTGTGTGTGGGTGTTTGCATAAAGCTATCTTTGCTTCACAGAAAAATTAAAACATATATACACACACAGTTGTCTGAACGTGACCTAAACCACAACAAAAAAATCTCAGGACACATAAGAGTGTTTGTGGTGCAGCTCCTGGGCAGGAGGAGGAAAGAACAGGTCCTGAAGGGAATCCCCTCCAGGTCCCCCACCAACCAACGCCTCTTCTGCACCTGCTCCTGGGCTCAGCTTTCTACTCAGTCCTGAGTGCCCCCTGGTGGTCATGGCCCCCATGCAGGGAGGATTTTGTCTGGGCTCACTCTGACTTCCCTTCACTGTGTCTCTTCCACAGTAATACACAGCTGTGTCCTCAGGTGTCACGCTGCTCAGTGAGAGAGAGACTTGGCTCTTGGAGGTGTCCCTGGTGATGCTGAGCCGGGATTTCAGGGCTGGGTTATAGTATGTACTTCCACCACTACATATTCCACCAACCCACTCCAGCGCCTTCGCTGGAACCTGGCGGACCCAGTGTATACCGTAGCCAGTTAATGAGAATCCAGAGACAGTGCAGGTGAGGGAGAGGGTCTGTGAGGGCTTCACCAGGCTGGGTCCCGACTCCTGCAGCTGCACCTGGGACAGGACCCCTGTGGACAGAGAGAAGCACCGTGACTCACGGGCTCAGATGCTGCTTCCCCACGTGCCCATGTCTGATCCAGAGACACTCACCACTGGGAGCTGACAGCACGAAGAGGAAGGTCCACAGTGGGCTCATCTTCGAGCAGATGAGAGTCACCGCTCCTGGAAATCTCTTCAAGCCTGAGGAGGAGCCTGAATTTAAGTGACCTGGTGCTTTGTTTCCAGCCTGTGACCTGAGTGGATCTTTGCCTGTGGGAGGGGCCTCTGCATAAAAATCAGAAAGCAGTGAAGGGAGGCCCTGTCTATGGACCTCACTCCGTGAGGAGGGTTCTGACGGTGCCCTCAGAGAACTCAGCCCACTCCTGGGGTCCTCCTCCCCATGCCAAGAAGACTGTCGAGGAATGAAATCATTTGAAGGGCTGGTCAGGAAAAAAGATGCTGTCAGGGAGCAATGCCAAATTTTGGGAAGAGACTTTAATTCCATGAAGGTGTTTACCTTTCCTCAACAAATGCCCACCACACATTCAGGTACCAGCCATTTGTTAAACACAAACTCTTTTTTTTGTTCTTTTCTGATTAGCTTATGTTTACTTACTCCATATGCAAACATCAGAGAAAAATATACTTGCAATAATCACACTGAATTCAAATGGAGATGGGTCCAACTTAATGTTTATCAGAATTCCCAAAGAATTTATATTTCCGTTAGCTTTCATGACTGTTTTTTCATCTTGAACAGCTTAAATAACCTCAAGAATCACTCTAGAGGTGGTTTGTTCACAGTAATTAAACACAGCATTAATTTTGTGGACAAAGTAGACGTTTCTGCTGAGAAGCCCGTCTTCCCAGCATGGCTGACTTGCCCAGTGGGCTGTCCCACACTGTCCTGTGCACAACTCAGTGTCTGCAGGAGCTTGTGAACCTCAGGACCCCCACCCTGAGGGTGGACACTGCGGACCCCAAGGCTACTGCAGACTGAGGACAGACAGCGCCCGGGAGCTCCTCAATGCTCAGCTCCCCCGTCTCCCTGTGGCCCTGAAGCTGTGGCCTCGCACCTGCATTCCGGCTGTGAGCATGTAGACTGGGGATGACGGCTGTCACCGCGTGTCTGGACTTTAGGTGGGTTTTCCGGAGGTGGTGAGTGCTGCCATCAGTGGTGTTATCACTCCTGGAGCCAGAAAAGACCGGTGTGCGTCCCCATCTCTGACTGACACCCTGTCCGTGTGACCCTGGCCCTCTCCTGCCCTGAGACGTCACCCCTTCACGTCTGGGGCAGGTCAGCTCTTCCTCGGCACAGGGATCTCACCTGAACACTGACTGAGGTAGAACCTACTGTCTATGAAAAGCCCTTTCTGGTCTGGCTTGGCGATAGCAGTTCTGCACCTGCATGTCTTCTGTACCAGATCCTGTTTCCCGACACCTGAATGTGCTCTGGGGAGAGGTCCCACCTCACTCTGCCTCAGTTTGTGGAATCAAATGTCCCAGATGGCATGCACCGTGATCAGGACCCCTGAGGGTGACCCTGGATCTGTGGGCCTCTGGCATCCAGGTCACTGAGCTTCTAGATGTGTCCTCATCCCTCGGCTCAACACCTTCGTCCATCATCAAAGCCAGTGGGGTCTTGTGTGCCTCACCTAACAGGCCGTCCTCTCCTGCACTTTCTCTGACCTTGTGATCCCATTGGACCACCTGTAAAATCCAAATATGGTTCTCATCTCACGGGATTGGAAGACTGCAGGCCACATCCCCAAATCCACTGCCAGTTGGTCTATCATGGGGTTTAGTTTATGGCATCAGAAGTGGGATCCAGAGAATCCCCAACAACTTCCAAGCCATGAGCAGCCAGATGCTGGTACCCACTCTGACCTGTTGAGTTCAGTGCTCTCTGGATGAGTGTGGTCTAGTAGTTTTGTGTGGAGTCTTTAGGGTTTTCTATCTACAGTGTTATGTCTTCTGCATACAATGACAATTTTAGCTCTAGTGGTAAAGAATCTGCTTGCAATGCTGAAGACCTGGGTTCAGTCCCTGAGTGGGGAAGATTCCCTGGAGTAGGAAATGGCAACCCACTCCAGTATTCTTGCTTAGAAAGGACAGAGAAGCCTGGCAGGCTACAGTCCATGGATGGGGTCACAAAGAGTAGGACATGACTGACAGACTAACTGTCTCTAAAATCCATGGCAGCTCAGTAGTTCTAAGTGGAAAGTTGACAGTGATACCGACCTTCTTCAAAAAAAAACAAAAAACAAAAAACTGGAAGTAAACACCTAACTTACTACCTAAAGTAATTAGAAAACAAAGATCAAAGAAGCCCAGAGGCAGTAGGAAGAAGTAAATTTTAAAAAGTGGAGAGATTAATGATATTGAGATGAACACACACACACAAAACAGCGAAAAAGTTCAGTGAAATCAAGAGCTGGTTTGTTGTTGTAGTGGTTGTCATTTTTCAAAGGCAAAGAAAATCATAAATCTTTAACCAGGCTCCCATGAAGGAAAAAGAAGTTACTGGAATAAAATAAGAAATAGAAGAAGATACATAAAGCTAATACCACAGAGGTATAAAAAGTCATATGAGACTATTACAAACAGCTGTATGCCAACAAATTGGATAACCTAGAAGAAATGGACAAATTCCTACACTATAAGACCTGCAAGACTGAGTCAAGATGGAAGAGACAGCTTGAACAGACTAATCGTTTGTGTCTAAACTGAATTTTATAATAATAATTTAAAAATTTTTCTTGAGCAACAGTCTAGGAACAGAAAGTTTCTCTAGGGACTTCTACAAGACATACTTTGATGAATTTAAATGCAGTGCTCCTCATAAACTATTAATAAATCAAATTCAACAATGAACAGAAAGGATCATGCACCATCCTCAATTGTTTTTTTACTCAAGGGTCATGGCAATGGTTCAAAATCCCAGCAGCAGGAAACAGGCTGGTGAAAGTGCTCAGCTTCAAACATGCACCACCTTCCAAAAAAAGGAATGGAAAGTAAGGGGCCAGATCAATAGGCCCAGAGGCTGGAACAGGAGCCAAAGAAGATTATTCCCAGACCTTGAACTTGGTAGGGTTTGCATGGATGGACTTAAACACTGTTGGGGTCAGTGGGGCCTCCCTGGTGGCTCAGCAGTGAAGAATCTGCTTGACATGAAGGAAATGCAGGCGACTTGGGTTCAGTCCCTGGGTCAGGAATATCCCCTGGAGGAGGAAATACCAACCCACTCCAGTATTCTTGGCCTGGAGAGTCCCATGGACAGAGCAGCCTGGCAGCCTACAGTCCATAGGGCCACAAAGAGTCAGACACAACGGCAGGGACTGAGCTCACGTGCACACTGGGACCAGGGGTCCCTTCTGACTTACATTCATCCTTTTTATGGAGTGAAACTCCTTGTAGCTGAGATATGCCTGTCTTAGTGCTGTATTATAGAACACAAATCCTCACGCATAGCTGAGTTAGAGGACTAGATTTGAGACTTCCGGTTGATGGTATTTAGACCACCATTGCTCTGTAATCTTTATTATAATTGACATTATAATTTAGTGTCAATTCTTAGGTTGACATTTTGGAGGCCTTCTGGGATTTGCTAAGTGTAATGGGCCTGTGGGATGGATGTGAGTCTTTGCAGGACTGAAGGTGGACTGTGTTTGTCTGAATCATTCACTGAGTCTATGAACGTCATCTCACATGGCATAAGGAACTTAGGAAAATGTGACTAAGTTAGAGGCCTTGAGACCCTGGATTTTCCTGGATTGTCATGTGGCGCCAGTTGAATCCACAGCCATGTTCATCAGAGGAAGGCAAGGGCATCAGACCCTGGGAGAAGTGACCACTGATGGAGGGTGCTTTGCTGAACTATGCAGATGAAGGAAGTGGCTGAGAGCCAGGGATGCAGGCAGTGAAGCTCTAGACAGGATACGGCAACGAAGCAGATTGTCCCTGACTTTATCCATTCAGGGGACATAACAGGAGCTCAGTTGGGGTGGTCTGTAAACAAGCCTTTATTTCCCACACTCCTGGAGGCTGGAAGCCCCAGGTCAGTACACCAGTGAGGCTGCCTTCTGGGGAGGGCCCCCTTCCTGGTTCACACCAGGCAGCTTCCTACTGGGTCCCCACCTGGTGGACAGGGACAGGCATGTTCTCTGGGGCTTCTTAGAAAGACTCCAACCCCATTCATGAGGGACTCCACTCTCATGACCTAAGCACCCGCCTAGGACCCCGATTCTAACATCATTATCCTAGGCGCACAGGAATTCCAAACATGAATTCTGGGAGCACAGAAGCATTCAGACCCTGAGAGCCTTGGGAATGTGGTCCTGCCACACCTGGATTCCAATCCAGTGAAACTGTTATCGTACTCTGGACTGTGGACTGGAATGGAATACGTGTGTGTTTATTTGAGCCCCGTGTGTGTGGGAAACCTGATACAATGGTCAGCAGAGTAATACAGGCCAGGACGTGAGTCTCACATTACCCAGTGTCTCCCACGTGGCGCCCTCTTACGAGGGGACCACAAGCACAGCCCCTGGGGACAGGGCGCTGCAGGCCATGGTCCAGAAGGAGCAATGTGCTGCCACAGGCTGAGCGGGACCTGTGTACATGTCGGCCCTGAGTCTGCAGCTCTGCTCGTGGCGTCTGACTGGATGCCATGTGTGGGCTGCTTGGCAGAGAATGGGAAATAGAAATTCATCCTTGGGGTGATGAAGTTTTAAAAGTATGATGACAGTTTTAAAAATAAGGAGTGAATCACAGAATTAGCCAGGGGACTCTATAGAACAAGAATCCCATACTTGACATTAACTAAATATTCCCAGATAATGTCTCACCTAACATTCCCAAGAAAAATGAGGCTCTCAATACGCCAGCTGAAAATGTAACAAAAATCCATAACCCCCTGGAGGGAAATTTGTATCTCATATCTTTCTTTCATATATTTGTTATCTTGAGAACTTTCTCCAAAACACATGTCCCACAAGAGCATTATCTGTTCTCTCAGATTCCGGACTCTTGGTGACGAGAAGTCAGGAGAGCCAACATTTCTCTCCTCTCCTCTCCCAGCACAGCCGCCCTGCCCCTCAGGGTTTCTGACACCCTCAGGATGTGGGTGTTCACACTGTGTGTCTCAGACAGTAATAAACAGCCATGTCCTCAGACTTCAGACCTCAGACTGCTCAGCTCCATGTAGGCAGTGCTGGTGGACATGTGTGCGGCCAACGTGACTCTGCCCTGGAGCTTCTGTGAATACTTTGTCCACCATCTTTGCTGTCAATCCGTCCATCCATTCAAGCCCTTGTTGAGGGGCCTGTCACACCCAGTGCATGTCGTAGTCGCTGAAGGTGTATCCAGAAGCCGTGCGGGACACCTTCACTGATGCCCCAGGTTTCCTCAGCTCAGCCCCAGGACTGCTGTGCAGAGTCAGTGCTGTTGTGGGTGATGTTCTCAGGGCTCAGAATATCTATATTTAATCTAGGACAACTCAGGTCATCTGCATGTTCTAGAGGCTGAAAACTTTACACTCACTACACGGGCAATATTAGGAATGAGTAGTCTTATGACCCATGACCACACTCAGTGGGAATTTGTGTGTCTGTGTCCTCATCCTTGTTTGAGGACGTGTGTCCCTGCCATGTCCCTGACCCCTGTGCACTCAGAGCTCTTGCAGTGAGGGACCAGCCCCACAGGACACAGTCCTCACTGTGAACCAGCCTTTAATGTCACAGAGACATCTTCACGTCTTAATCAGTGTGTTCCCCAAACTCTGCCACCACTGGGTATTCACACATACACACAGACACACACACCTGTCACACAGAGACATGCACACTTTCACACACAAACACAAGGGCACACATGCGCACATTCACACTCACAAAGATGCACACATACACACACTCATACATATACACACTCATGCACACACATACACACATTCACACACACAAACATGCACACACATACACACACATGCACTCAAACACATTCACACACTCATATACACACTCATACACACACAAATGTGCACACACATACACACTCACTTGCTCACATACACACACACATAAGCACACACATTCACACACTCATACACACACTCACACACACTCACACACATATACACACATACTTCTTGTGGCCTCATTGAACTGTGTATTCTCATCAGGACCCAATATTAAACTTCACCAGTCCTTGTCCTGCTAGGTATTGTTTTCTGTGAAAAGAGAAGACTCCGTCTCTGAGTCTCCCCAGCCCCCTCCCCACATGCTCCTGGGCAGCAGCCCTGCACTGGGGTCCTGGGCACCCCCTGTTGGGGCTCACAGGCAATCCTAGCAGTGTTTCTAGTCTGGTATGAAATGACTGTGTTCTACCGTCAGAGTATTCTTCTAGAGACAGCATGGTCTTTTAATCATCTCTAGAAATAGCCTCAATCAATGCACACACCCTGGAGAGAGACCCAAGGAAGAAATTTATGAGAACACCTGGACGTCGCCTCCCTGGGGCTGCAGCTGCACTGATGCAGCTGACACTCACAGTGAGTCCAGAGGCTCTCGAGGACTTGGGGTCCCTTTGCCTCCTGGAGCCCCCCGGGGGCTAACATCATGTCACAGGATAGCTGCATACAGAGGCATGGGGCGCGATGCCCACTCCACCTACCGTTCCACACCTGGGTTCCCCTGTTCTTGCAGTACCTGGACCCTGCAGGGGTCCCACAGGAAGGTGCCAGACTAGCCCCCTTGTCAGAAACCAGTGCAGTCGCCCCCTGACAACTCACAGCACAAATGCCTGAGGGTCTCTAGTGCCCACCCCTGCTTGAGAGGAGACACCTGAAGTCAGAAGAGGATGAGGCAGCGCCCTTGTCAGCTGACTCAGCAGATGCTGCCCTGAGGGAATGCTCACCCGGGGGACGGGGGGCATTGAGCATGCTCAGGCACCTCAGTCGTGTCTGACCCTTTGAGGCCCCACGGACTGTAGCCCACCAGACTCCTCTGTCCATGGGATTCTGCAGGCAGGAACACTGGAGTGGGTTATATGGGTTGGGTCTGACTTCTCCCTGTGAGTCCTGGGACAGCAACGCAGGATTGTGTCCTAGGTCCTCATGGAGCTAAACTGACGTGTCTGTGTAGATGGAGAGTTGTTTCTGGAGAGACATGTTCTATGCTGCGCTGTTTCCAGGACCAAAGCACCCCATCACTCCAGTTCTTACTCTTAAGACTGAGGGATCCAGTCCCAGCAGTGAGCACTCTGTGTGATGCAGAATCCACAGACAGATCAGGCGAGGAGAGAGCCTCCAATGGTCCTGGTCTGACTCCCGCACCAGCACCTGGGACAGGACCCCTGGAAGGAGAAACCATGAGACACCCTCTTCACAGAGGCCACTACATGACTCCACCTCCCTCAGACCTGGGAGATGCTCACAGCTCAGAGATGCCCGCAGGAGGGGGAAGGACCAGACGGAGTTCATCTTCTCTTGGATCGAAGCTCTGACTTTCAGAGAACTAGGTTATTGGAGATAAGAATCCTGACAAGGACACCTTGATCATATTTTACTCTGGCTTCCTGAAATTTGTTTCTCAACTAGGTCTTGACCTGTGGGTTTCTGTGTCCATCGTTTCCTAGTTTTATCAGGACTCCTGTTAAGTCAGATTAGTGAGTACTCTTACCCTTGACCCCTGAGCACTCTCAATACTGGAGTCATTTCATTAAACCTGCTCTCTCCCAGGTGATTCTGATCACCTTGATGTCTATTTATCAAGAATCCTTGGGAGACAGCCTAGCCAGGTCCCCCTGAACTTGAAGTTTCCTCATGGTCACTTTCCATCCAATCTCCTCATTGTCCATAAATCTCCACTTTACCCTCTGTATTTGGAACTGAACCAAGTTTTCAAGGCCACCTCAAATAACAAAAATTGAGACCTGAATCCCATTTTAAAAATAATATTTATATTTGAGACATCAATGTAAAGCTCACATGCCCAGAAGTACAATTCTTGCCTGAATGAAACTTTCTGAGAAAGATGCTTTGTATTTAAAGTTAGCTGCAGCAGTGTGTGCTTACAGACACTAGCCTGTTCTGGAGGACGCACAGGGTCACTTTAAAGAGGGAAACTGTCAGCTAAAGTCACTAAGATGTGAAGGCAGGTCTCTAAACTGAACATGAAGGAGACTGACTTACATGATTGGATGAAACATGAGGGCACAGACTCGACTGCCCTCAAGTAGAAATATGTGTGTGTTGGATGATTTAAAACAGTCCACATTGTAAATGTCCATTAATGACTGTGAAATGATGGTGTATGATTTATGATGCTAATAAAAGCTAAAAAGTAGGTGAATTTGCAAATACAGAATCTGTGAATAATGAGGATGTTTGTATATGCAGTATTGGGGCTCTCTGGAGTAACACCTATAACACTGGACACTGCAGAATTCTACCTGTTTTTGCAGTTTCACTGAAAGAGGGAGAATGAGTCTGTTCCTTCAACACGTACAAAACCAACAAAAATTGTAGCGATTAAAAATTCCCTGTGTCTTCTCAGAACATTCATAAATTTCAAGATTCAGACTCATCAGGAAAATGGTGATGGACCTCAGGGGTGTACTGAAGTTCTTTGAGGAGAAGAAAAGTACCAAAAACTTATCCTTAATTCCTGAGTATTAAATGTGTATGTATAAAATGCATCCTACTTCAACAAAAATTAAAACTGCAAAAATATATGCATATTCCCACAATATGTGGGAATTCTGAGTGTGACATGAACCACAGCAGTGAGACATTAGGCCACAGAAGAGGGTCTCAGGTGGAGCTCCCGGGCAGGAACAGGAAACCACAGGCTCTCCCAAGAATCCCGAGGTGCGGTTCTTGATGGAGGGGCTGTAGTGAGTGTTACCATTATAATAGATGCATCCCATCCACTCTAGGCCCTTCCCTGGTGGATCCAGTTTCCACCATAACCACTGGTGACGGAGTAACCAGGGACGGCACAGGTGAGGGAGAGGATCAGTGAGGGCTTCAGCAGTTCTGGGTCCGACTCCTGCAGCTGCTCTGGGACAGGTCACCTGGGGACAAGGAGAATCAGTCCCTATAAGTCACCTGCAGTGACAACCATCACCACAGACCCGTGCCTGAACCTGAGACCCTCACCTTGGGGAGCTGTCACCAGGCAGAGGAGACCCCACAACCTCGTCTTCTGCACCACAGCTCTGCCTTCCCTGAGACCTCAGCCCTGTGTGAGCAGAGAGGGGTGAGCTCCCACCACCCAGGGGTGGGTTTTACCCTGGAGCTTGAAGAGGAATTGCATTGAGGAACTCTATTCCTGTGAGTCCAGACAGGCTGTGGTCACTCTCACCCTGGTCATCCCAGGATCCCCATGGGCACCCTCTGAATTTACATGGTTGGAAAACAAGGGGGGTGGAGTGGGAAAGCACTGGGTCTACCAGATGGCTTGGAACCAGATCCAAGGGCAGGTCCCCCTTTCTGAACCCAGAGTCTCTGTCCTGACGGCCTCCTGCCCCTCCCCCGTCTCAGCTCAGCTCCTCGTCCTCTCAGTCCGTGGGTCTTCCTCAGGGCTGAGCCCAGCACAGCTCCTGCTTCCTTACTCTGCACCAGTGACGGCCACTGTGATGGGAGTGAGCACAGAGGGTGGTGGGCTCCATGCTGACCCCACGGACAAATCCTCCTGAGGACCTCTGTATTTCCCCTCATGAATGAACCAGACAGAAGCTCAGAATGGAGTGTGGACTTTAGAGACGTTGAGGTGAGATGGTATCACCTTGACTGACCTCAACTGGAATGTGTGTGTGTTGAGCAACTCAATGAACTGGTCATACTGTAAATATCTATATAAGGACACAAGGTAACATACTTATGTTGATGCTAATAAAAGCTAGCATGTAGGTGAGTTTGCAATACAGAATCTGTGAATAAGGAGAATCATTGCATATGCAGCACTGGGGACCTCTGACACTAGAGCCTTTAACACTGCTTGCTCCAGATTCTCACTGTGCAGTTTGACAGAAAGTAGGACATTGAGTCTCTTCCTTCCTCATGTACAAAAACAAAACAAAGATTTAAAGTGTTTAAATATCTCATGTTTCCTTTCAGGATGATTAACAGTTTGAAGTTAATGTGAGGGTCAAGTGTTTTACTGAGTTCCTTAGAAAGAAGAAAAATGAAGCAGAAAAAATCTTAGCTGTTGAGTATTATGTGTGTGTATTTGCATAAATCTATCCTTACTTCAAGGAAACATAAATCATATATACACACACAGTTGTCTGAACGTGACATAAACCACAGCAGAGAGATCTCAGGACACATAAGAGGGTCTGAGGGGCACCTCCTGGGCAGGAGGAGGAAAGAACAGGGGATTCTCTGACAAGAATACCCTCCAGGCTACCCACCACCCAATGCCTCTTCTGCACCTGCTCCTGGGCTCAGCTTTCTACTCAGTCCTGAGCGCCCCCTGGTGGTCCTGGGCCCCCATGCAGGGAGGATTTTGTCCGGGCTCACTCTGACTTCCCCTCACTGTGTCCTTTGCACAGCAATACACAACCGTGTCCTCAGGTGTCACGCTGCTCAGTGAGAGAGAGACTTGGCTCTTGGAGGTGTCCCTGGTGATGCTGAGTCGGGATTTCAGGGCTGGTTTATACCATGTGTTTCCACTACGACTTATTCCACCAACCCACTCCAGCGCCTTCCCTGGAGACCGTCGGACCCAGCCTACAGCATAGCTGGTTAGTAAGAATCCAGAGACAGCGCAGGTGAGGGAGAGGGTCTGTGAGGGCTTCACCAGGCTGGGTCCCGACTCCTGCAGCTGCACCTGGGACAGGACCCCTGTGGACAGAGAGAAACACCGTGACTCACGGGCTCAGATGCTGCTTCCCCACGTGCCCATGTCTGATCCAGAGACACTCACCGCTGGGAGCTGACAGCATGAAGAGGAAGGTCCACAGTGGGTTCATCTTCAAGCAGATGAGAGTCACCGCTCCCGGAAATCTCTTCAAGCCTGAGGAGGAGCCTGAATTTAAGTGACCTGGTGCTTTGTTTCCAGCCTGTGACCTGAGTGGATCTTTGCATGTGGGAGGGGCCTCTGCATAAAAAGCAGAAAGTAGTGACTGGAGGGCCCTGTCCCTGGGGCTCACACTGTGAGGGGGTTGCTGACTGTGCCCTCAGAGAACTCAGACCCCTCCTGGCATCCCCCTCCCCTTATCCAGGGCCTCTGTGCCCAGGAATGAAAGGATGTAGAAGGGCTGGTCAGGAAAAAAATGTGGTCAAATATCAAACACAGATTTTTGGAAGAGCGTAATCACATGGAGGTTCATCTCTTGTCAAATACACACCTAGATTCTGTGTCTGCATAGTTGTCGGGACTCTGATGTATTATTCTTTCTGAATTAGCTTATGTTCATGAACGGGATATTAAAACATTATAGCAAAAATGAATGTAATAATACATTTAATTCAAATAAAACTCAGTACATTTTAAATTTCATCATAACTCCAAAGGATTTATTATTTCCCTTAACTGGCAAGACCATTTCTTCATCTGACACAATTTAAAATGAAGAGTTGGACTGGAGATGGGTTTGTCCATAAGTACTAACCATGCAGTTAATTTTGTGGACAAACTAGTCATTTCTGCTGAGAAGCCCGTCTTCCCAGCATGGCTGACTTGCCCAGTGAGCTGTCCCACATTTTCCTGTGCAAAACTGAGTGTCTGCAGGAGCTTGTGAACCTCAGGACCCTCACCCTGCGTGTGGACACTGCGGACCCCAAGGCTACCGAGGACTGAGGACAGACAGCTCCCGGAAGCTCCTAGTGCTCCAACATGCTGGGCAGGTCCCCTGGTCACTCTGCACAGACTCCCTCCTCCTCCAAGTGCTTATTTCTTCCTCTCTGTGTCCCTGCCGTGAGATGGGAGCTCAGGGAACATAGTCCCCACCACAGTGGTGAGAGGACACACATGGCTCGTGGAGGTAAACCTTCAGAGTGAATGGTGTGCAGTGTGAGGGCGGCATGGTCAGAGGAAAGCCCCTCTTCAGGAAGCAGGTTCCCTTGAAAACCCCACTGAGAGCAGCTTTCCCGAGCCCAGGGTCTCCGTGTCCTGGACTGAGCCTGAGGTCCTCTGAGTCAGCAGTGCTGGAGAGCAGAGCTCAGCTCCCCCGTCTCCCTGTGGCCCTGAGGCTGTGGCCTCGCACCTGCATCCCGGCTGTGAGCATGTAGACTGGGGATGACGGCCGTCACCGCGTGTCTGGACTTTAGGTGGGTTTTCCGGGGGTGGTGAGTGCTGCCATCAGTGGTGTTATCGCTCCTGGAGCCAGAAAAGACCGGTGTGCGTCCCCATCTCTGACTGACACCCTGTCCATGTGACCCTGGTCCACTCCTTCCTGAGATGTCAACACTGCAGCTTTGGGGCAAGTCAGCTCTCCCTCAGCCCAGGGATCTCAGCTGTGTATCGGCTGAAGCGGAAACTGCTGTCTATGAAAAGCCCTTTCCTCCATCCCGTTTCGTGAGGAGAGTCCTAAATGGACCATATTGCTTCTGTCTTTTCCATAATATTGGTTGTTGCTGCTGTTCAGTCGCTCAGTCATGTCTGACTCTTTGTGACCCCATGGACTGCAGTTCCCTGTCGTTCACCATCTCCCAGAGCTTGTTCAAACTGATGCCATCCAACCATCTGATTCTGTCATCTCCTTCTCCCCCTGCCTTCTATCTGTCCCAGCATCAGCGTCTTTTCCCAGGAATTGGCTCTTCCCGTCAAGTGGTCACAGTATTGGAACTTCAGCTTCAGCATCAGTCCTTCCAATGAATATTCAGACTGATCTCCTTTAGGATGGACTGGTTTGATCTCCTTGCAGTCTCTGGGACTCTCAAGAGTCCCACAATTCAAAAGCATCAGTTCTTCAGCTCCCAGCCTTCTTTATGGTCCAACTCTCACATCCTTACATGACTAACGGACAAACCAAGGCTTTGACTATATGGACCTTTGTTGAAAAAGTAATGTCTGTGCTTTTTAATACACTGTCTAGGATTGTTAGAGCTTTTCTCCCAGCAGTAAGTTTCTTTTAGTCTCATGACTTCAGTCATCATCCACAGTGATTCTGGACCCCAAGAAAATAAAATATTTCACTGATTCCATTGTTTCCCTCTATATGTCATAAAATGGTGGGTCCAGATGCCATGATCTTAGTAATTTGAAGGCTGAACTTTAAGCCAGCCTTTTCACTCTCCTCTTTCACCTTTATCAAGAGGCTCTTTAGTTCATCTTTGGCTTCTGCCATAAGAGTGGTGTCATCTGCATATCTGAGGTTATTGATATGTCTACTGGAAATCTTGATTTCAGCTTGTGATTCCTACAGCTCGGCATTTGTGTGATGCACAAGGCATGTAAGTTAAATAAACATGGTGACAATAGAGAGCCTTGATTCACTCCTTTCCTATTCCTGATCCAGTCTCTTCTTCCGTGATCTGTTCTCACTATTGCTTCTTGACCTGTATACAGTTTTCTCAGGAGACAGGTAACGTGGTCTGGTGTTGCCATTTCTTTAATAATTTTCCATGCTTTGTTGTGATCCACACAGTCAAAGGCTTTAGCATAGTCATGAAGCATTAGTATATATATATATATATATATATATTAATGCTTTTGCTCTTTCTATGATCCAAATGCTACTGGCAATCTGATCTCTGGTTCCATTACCTTTTCTAAATCCAGCTTGTACAGTGGAAGTTCTCAGTTCATGTGCTGTTGAAGTCTAGCTTGGAGGATTTTGAGCATGGCCTTGCTAGCATGTGATGTGCGTGCAGGTGTCCAGTGGTTTGACCATTCTTTGGTGTTGCCCTTCTTTGGGATTGGAATGAAAACTGACCTTTTCCAGTCCTGTGGCCACTGCTGAATTTTCCAAATTTGCTGGCATATTGAGTGCAGCACTTTCACAGCATCACCTTTTAGGATTTGAAATAGCATAGTTGGAATACCATCACCTCCACTAGCTTTGTTCATAGTCATGTGTCCTAAGGCCCAGTAGACTTCACAATCCAGGATATCTGACATTAGTTGAGTTATCACACCATCCTGGTTATCAGTACCATGAAGATCTTCTTTGTATAGTTCTTCTGTGTATTATTGCCACCTCTTCTTAATATCTTTTGCTTCTGTTAGGTCCATACCATTTCTGTCCTTTATTGTGCCCATCTTAGCATGAAATGTTCCCTTGGTATCTCTAATTTCCTTGAAGAGATCTCTAGTCTTTCCCATTCTGTTGTTTTTCTCTATTCCTTTGCATTGTTCACTTAAGAAGTCTTTCTTATCTCTCCTTCCTCTTCTTTGAAATTCTACTATCAGATGGGTATATCATTTCTTTTCTCCTTGGCCTTTCACTTGTCTTCTTTTCTCACCTATTTCTAAGGCTTCCTCAGACATCTTCTATCTTTTCAATCGTATGAGTGAGTATATTAAATTAGAAGGAATTTCCCCTGCCTGTGTGTAGGTAATAAGACCTTCAACAAAAGCAGTAAGAACAAGAATCACAGGACACATCTAGACTCTCTGGTCTGGACCTGAAAAGTGAGCTGATGCTGTGGGGCAGGGGAGGGAAGGTGTGGCATCCAACACCCGGAGCAGGTGAGACTGTTGCTATTCACCAAGGGGCATCAGGGCCTGCATTTGCAGAGATGCCCCGCATCTGACCTGGACACCATGAGCTGGTGGAGTTAGGAGACACATATAATTTCATGTTCCCATAGAAGGAAATATAACAGGTCCTAGGTTTCAAGGACCTCTTCTGTGCACAGATGTGTTGTGTCAGAACAAGGGTCTGTGAGTTCAATATGTCATGATGTGGCCTCACACCACAGTATTTTTAATTTGAATTATTTCATTTAACTACAAGGAAGTCTGTGGAAAATATTTATAATTAAAATTATGTATGTCAAAATGTTGTTGCACACTTTGGCACAAGAGCTCATACAAAGAAATAATAAGACATTGATAAATGTGCTCAGTTATGTCTGACTCTTTGAGACCCCTGGGCTGCATCACACCAAGCTCCTCCATGCACCTGTATCTCCAGTGATGCTATCTAACCGCAACATCCTCTGTCTTCCCCTTCTTCTTTTGCCTTAAATCTTTACCAGCATTAGAGTCTTTTTCAATGGCTCAGCTCTTTGTATCAGGTGGCCAATGTATTGGAGCTTCGGCATCAGCATCAGTCCTTCTAATAAATATTTAGGGTTGATTTCCTTTTGAATTGACTGGTTTGATCTCCTTCCAGTCCAAGGGAAACTCAAGACTCTTCTCTAGCACCATGTTTCATATACATCAATTTTTCAGCTCTGTACTTCAATAGAGCCCTTTAAACTGAAGGTTCTCCTAGATATGGTGGACTCTCCTCATTGTAGGAGCACACAGCAGACCCAAGACCTTCAAAACAAGCCATGACCTTGCACAGTGGACATCTTCCACCCAAGTTTCTGAGCTAAACTTTTCTCTAATCCCTTCATGAATTTAATGTTATCATTGCTTGCTTACAGGTCAGCAGTCCTCTTGTTTTCTAAGGACTTGGGTTATGCCACCTTTAGTGATCATTTACCTCTTACATCCTTTCTTATAGTGGCTAAGAAGAATAAAATGTCAGACTCTGTGTTTTGATGACTACTGACCCCTTAAGGCTTATTCCTGCTATTCTCCTCTGCCCACACACTGGAGATTCAATAAGAAACATGTTTTCTCTCTTTTGATGCAGGTGTGAGACTGAACTCATAGGAACGTCTCCTGTGAGCATGACCCTCATCACTTCAACACCTCTGAACCCCAGTAGAAGTAGATGTCCTGGTCAGGTCTCCACTCCAGACTCAGGCTTCATTTCTGATTGCTGAGAGGATTTTCCTCCTCTCAAATGACGCCTGGATAATGGACGTGATGAAGGGTTTATTAGTAAATCCCCTTGGTGTATCTGTGTGTGTGTCTATGTGTGCACGTGCACATACTGCAAGTTTGAACCAAGGTTTGGTGTGGATCCTTGCCTTTTCATAGTGCCCCCTGAGCTTGATGCTGTGAGCAAGTGTGCAGACAACACCACCAGCAGCAGGGTCTGTCTCTCTGCCTGATGTCCACCATGTGCATCGTGCTGCTACCTCCTGGCAGGCTTGCTCACTGCCCTGTGCTGAGCTGCCCTGTTGAGCCCCGTAGAGTCCCTTGTATGTATGTAGCTGACTTACCTCCATAGATTTGGAAATTACTTGGCACTTGGCGACAGAAGAAAGTGACAGTGACTCTGCTTTTCTGCAGGAGAAAATGACTTTCTCTTATTCCAATAAATCTTTATAAATCAAAGAACTAAGAGATAAAAAAGAATATTGAGGCCAGAGATGTTCCCCAAGGGGAAGTATTGACTGTAGAGGAAATCACAGATCCTGACAGGAAACCGGCCCTTAACCTCCATCTGCACCTGCTCCTGGGGAGGAAACAAGTGTGAGTCCCAAGCACCACCCCTGCATCCCCCAGCCTGTCTCCTGCAGGCTGGCTTGGTTCTGGGCTCACACTGACTTCCCCCCACGATGTCTCTTGCACAGTAATACACGGCTGGGTCCTCGCTGGTTACAGACATCAGCTGCAGGGAGAGCTGGTTCTTGGATGTGTCTCTGCAGATGGAGGTGTGCCTCTTGAGGGGTGGGTTGCAGTAAGGGTTGCCACAAGAAATGACGGCTCACATCCACTCTACCCCTTCCCTGGGGGCTGGTGGATCCAACTCCCCAGTGACCACTGGTATGGAGGAACCAGAGACGCACAGGAGAGGGATAGTGTGTAGGATGGCTTCACCAGTCCTGGGCCGGAACCTGCAGCTGCACCTGGGACAGGACACCTGGGGACAAGGGGAGTCAGTCGCTGTCAGTCACCTGCAGCCACAGCCGTCAGGCACAGGAGAAGCCTTAACTTTTAGACCACAGCTCTGCCTTCCCTAGACCTCAGTCCTGTGTGAGGGGAGTTCTGTGAGCTCCCACAGCCCAGGGGTAGATTGTACTCTAGAGAATGGAGGAAAATTTGCACGTGGGGGAAACTTGTACTTATAAATTGAGTAAGGCTGCATTAGGCTCCACTCATCCAACTGGGACATTTGAGTTCTCTCACCCTGGCCTTCGGATCTGGAACACTAGGTCTGTGTGGGATGTTGGGAACAGGTCACGGCATTGTACCAGTTTTCTGATCACTAGGATAAAACTACACAGGATGTGTGAAAGTGAAGCTGCTCAGTCGTGTCCGACTCTTTGTGATCCCGTGGACTGTTGCCTACCACGCTCCTCCCTCCATGGGTTTTTCCAGGTGAGAGTACCGGAGTGGGTTGCGGTGTCCTTCTCCAACACAGGATGAGTAGGGTTCTATAATTTTAATTTCTTCAATCATTCAAGTAGCTGTTTTCATTGATTAGAGTTCTCTCCAGGCAATTTCTGAAATTCAGATAGAACAAAAAAAATGTTTTCTTCATCAATTAGGGTGACCATATAGGTGACCACATATCAACCTGTGTCACGTTGATTAATTTGCACATATTGAAGAATCCTGCATCCCTGGATAATCCATCTTCATCACAGTGTTGTATTCTTTCAATATGTTGCTGGATTCTGTTTACTAGTATATTGTTGAGAGATATTTGCATCTTGCGTGTCAGTAATTTTGGCCATAGTTTTCTCTTTTGTGACATCTTTGTCTTCCTGTAGTATCAGAGTGATGATGGCCTTGTAGAAAGAGCTTGGGAGTGTTTCTCTCTGAATTAAAAAAGAAAAAACAGTTTGAGGATAGGTGTTAGCTCTTCTCTAAATGTCTGATAGATTTCTACCCTGAAGCCATCTGGTTGTGGACTTTTGGTTGTTGGAGCATTGTTAATCACATCTTCAATTCCATTACTTGTCATTGGTCTATTCACATTTTTTATTTCTTCCTCGTTGATTCTTTGAAGGTCATATCTTTCTAAGAATTTGTCCATGATTCCCAGGTTATTCACTTTTACTTGAGCACGCAGGGATGTGCGGCTAAGGAAAAGGAGGGAAATCTCTCCGTGCGCTGTGTGAACTGAGCAGGGACACTTCCAGGGATGGCTTGCTAAATTCAGCACCTGTGAAAACCCCAAAAGACAACAAGGGCCCTTGCAGCTTGGATGGTTCTAGTTTTAGCAGCTGTGGACTCTGTGGATCTGTACACGAGGGGGCTGGGTCAGAGGAGTGTCCATGTTGCCTCCATAGCTCCCATAGCAGGTCCAGGTGCAGTCCAGGTGGCTGAGCTCCAAGGATCTGTGCTGGTGATCTGGTGAAAACCATGCATAAGAGCCACCAGGGCCAACTGCTTGCATGTTGGTTTTGTTCACTCACTAAGTTGTGTCTGATTCTTTTTTGACACCATGGACTGTTGCACATCAGGCTCCTCTGTCAATGGGATTTCCCAGGCAAGAATACTGCAGTAGGTTTCTGTTTCCTTCTTTTGGGCCCAGGAGTTGAACCCGGGTCTCCTTCTGGGCAGGCAGATTCTCCACCACTGAGCCACCTGACAAGCCATAATTGCCAGCGTACTCAGAGATACCTTGGAATTGAGAGCAGTGCCCACAGCAGCTCAATCGTCCTTTCTTAACTCACTTCAGTTCATAGCAATCAATATGCCATGGAGGCCCGTTTGGGAGTGACTTTCCCTGGGCCCTGACACTCAGTGCCTGTTTTATTACTATTTTTTTCTACACCAGCTCAACTAGAATGTGATGTAGGAATTGGTTTACCTGCGTCTTACAGACGTGAAGCTAACCTGCAGCCTGGACTTGCAGTGATGTGCTGGAGGGCACACATCAGGGCACAGTGAGCTCTCCTGTCTGTGCCTGGGCTTCTCTCACTGGACCTGGCTGCCCCTACAGGGGATGCTGGACAGAGCTGGACGTGCCTACTCAGGCTCTGGTCTGTTCCTGGAAGGAGAACAGGCCTGATTTTCCTCCATTCTAGAGCTCCCTTAAGATATTGTGGTAAAGAAAGGATTACAGATTTGTTTTCAGCACTTGTCTGAAAGTGCATGCTAGTATCTGTCTGACTATAACCTTTCCCACCAGCTATCTATGTGTCTAGTAGTGATTGCTTTGATGGTAAATATTTTACATAAAGCAAACTGCACAGTAGAATAGGATGTAGGTATTGTCTAAGCTTGTAGGGATTTATTGGACCTGGAAGCAAGGAGCACATGTAGAGCATGCACACCCACATGCCCTGTAACTGGCATCATTCCCAGTGACCCACTGAGGACCCTGAACACAAGTGCTGCCTGGGCATTTATGCAAGAGACCAGGCAGCAATCCAAGAGCCTCCATCCAGGCAGGGACAGCTGGTCTACCAGTAGAGCAGGGCTGAGATTTCACAATGAGGAAGGAAAATCTGTTCAATTTTTTTGTAAATCCAGGAGGATCCTTTTGAAACAGCTCAACTTAGAAAATATTTAGACCAGAGAAACTCTGCATATCTAACTGTAAGTAACTCTCTGCCTTTCCTTTTGAGAGCCTTTATCTTCTTATTTTTAAAAGCCTTTCTAATTCAGAGACTGAATCTGTAAATTTATAATTATGTGTCCAGAGAGATTCCTCAGAGAAAACTGCTATATGGAAAGGAAGCCCCAGACCATGACGGGAAACCAGCCCTTAACCTCTGCTTGCACAAGTTTCTGGGATTGAAAGGCAAATTTCTGCATCCTGTTTGCCTCCCAGGAGTCTTTATGGCCCCCTGCGTTCACAGCCCCTTCCCTTCTCCCTGCAGCGAAGTTTGTGTCTGGTTCACACTGACTTCCCATCACTGTGTCTCTGGTACAGTAATACTCTGTTCATTTGCAGAGTTACTGTGTTCTTGAAATTGTCTCTAAAGATGGTGAATTGACCCCTCACAGTGTCCTCGTAGTATATGTAGTCACTACCACCACTAATGGATCAGACCCACTCCAGCCCCTTCTCTGTAGCCTGGAGGACCCAGTTCATGCCACAGGTACTAAAGATGAATGCAGAGGCTGCACAGGAGCATCTCAGAGAACCTCCAGGCTGCACGAAGCCTTCTCCAGACTCCACCAGGTGGACCTCACACTGGACACCTGCAAACACAGAGGCATCCTGATCAGGAGACTGTCACACACCCCCTGATTCCCTCATTCACATCTACTCTCATCCTCAAGATGTCTTGTTCTCCATTAGTTTTCTTGTAAAATAGCAACCAGGACAACTCAGCTCAGCCCACACTCCATAGTGAGTGGTCTGTGTTCCGTCCTGATCCCCAAGTGGGAGCACCTGGGATCCTGGGGCCAGGGATCCTCTCCCAGAACTTCAGAGTCAGGGTTGGGCTGGTTTTCATCAGCAGATGGAGGGCCCTATTTGCATGACGTGCTAGTATATAAGAAGTTATGTCATCAAATGACATCAGAAAGGACAGAGTTCCAAAGAACTTTCCAGTGTTGTAGATTTTGTGATGTTGATAGTATTTGGGAAATACAATTTTTTTTTCAGAGCTATACTCCTGTGATGTAGGTGTCCTTGTAATCCTCATATTAGAGATATAAACTACACACACAAGTGCAGAGGGTTTCTGGAGCATCCAAGAATAAACACTGGGTGGCCGTTAGATCCAGTGTCAACATCTGTTCCCTGGGCCTGGCTGCCCCCTGAACTACTTCAAGATAGAGATGCCTGGGGAGGTTTGAGAGCCCCATTCTGTCATCTGAGCATGAAAACTTTGTTCTCTTCCTGTATTTACATAAAATACACGGAGACAGTAGGGCCCATTAGAAGTAATTTCAAGACTCTAACATTTCATTATTTTTCTTTCACCCCTTAAATTCCAAGTCATCCACTTTTGCATTTATAACAGCTTTAATGTGGTACTTGATATAATAAACCACATATACTCTGATACATACCGATGAAGGCATCACCATTATCAGGAGAAAACAAATCAATTCCTTTCAATATTTTCAGGAGCTTCTGGTTTTCCTCATTCCTGTCCCTTCTCTTCTTCATCCCATCCTGATGTAAACTTCATCTTCCCAAGTTACTTCATATTACATTTCATTTTCTAGAATTTACAAAAATAGAATCTTATTATATGTATTTTTATTTGAAGAGCTTATTTTACTCAATATGATTGCTTGTAAATGCCACCTTCCTGCTGTGTATACCAGGAATCCTGGTCATTAATGACAGGTGGGGCTTCAAAGAATGATTACAGCCCAACTGGTGTATTCATTATGATGATGTTTGAGATGGGAATTTTTTTCCAGTTTCTGAGCATTACAAGAAAGATGCTATTCCTCTTGGAGACAGAGAGCAAGAAGCTGAAAAATGTTTCTCATTCTAATGTTCTTTACCAAAAATGGAGAACTTACACATGATCAAAATCTCATCAAATGTTATTGTTTAGTCACTGAGTGGTGTCTGACTCTTTGAGACTCCATAGATGGAAGCACCCCATGTTTTGCTGTCCTTCACCATCTCCCAGAGGTTTCTCAAACTCATGTCTTTGAGTCGGTGATGCCAGCCATCATGATGCCATCTTGTCCCCTCTCGCCTCCCTCTCCTCCTACCTTCAATGGTTCCCAGCTTCAGGGTCTTTTCTGATGAGTTGGCTTTTCCCATCCGGTGGCCAAAATACTGGAGTTTCAGCTTCAGCATCAGTACTCCCAATGAATATTAAGTTTGATTTCCTTTAGGATTGACTGGCTTGTTCTCCTTGCAGTTCAAGGGACTCTCAAGAGTCTTATCCAACACCACAGTTCAAAACCATTAATTCTTCAGTGCCCAGCTTTCTTTACAGTCCAACTCTCACATCTGAACATGACCTATGGAAAAACCATAGCTTTGAATATAGAGAACTCTGTTGGCAAAGCAATGTACCTGCTCTTTAATATGCTGTCTAGCTTGGTCATAGGTTTTCTTCCAAGCTTTTCTTCTTTTAATTTCATGGCTGCAGTCACCATCTGCAGAAGCTTTGGAGCTCAAGCAAATATAGCCTGTCAATGTTCCCACTGTTTCCCCTTCTATTATCTATGAAGTGTTTATGATCGTAGTTCACAGATGCTATGACCTCAGTTTCTTGAATGTTGAGTTTTCAGCCAGCTTTTTCACTCTCCACTTTCACATTTATCAACAGGCTCTTTAGTTCCTCTTCACATTCTGTCATAAGTGTGGTGTCACCTGCATATCGGAGGTTATTAATATTTCTCCTGGCAACCTTGATTCAAGTTTGTGCTTCATCTAGCCCAACATTTCGCATGATGTCCTGTAAATGTAAGTTAAATAAGCATAGTGCCAATACACAGCCTTGACGTACTCCTTTCCCAATTTTGAAGCAGTCCATTGTTCCATGTCCAGTTCTAACTATGGCTTCTTGACCTTCATACAGATTTCTCAGGAGGCAGGTAAGGTGGCCTGGTACTCCTATTTATTTGAGAATTTTTCATAGTTTGTTGTGACCCACAGGCAAAGGCTTTAGCACAGTCAATGAAGCAGAAGTAGATGTTTTTCTCATCAATTTATCAGATAGTTACAGTAATAAGACAGGCAATGGATTTAAATCCTGGAGAGATGGAAATGCCCAGAGAGTAAAATAGAAGAATATTAACTAGGGCAGAGGCCACTGAACAGAATGAAACCACCAGCAAATTAACCTGAAATGCATTCCCTGAGGTCGAGTGAGGAAAAGGTGTGGTGGTGGTCACAGTCTCCTAAGTACTGTCCCCACCAGTGCCAGAGTAGACCTGCTAAAGTGTAACCAGTTGGTGGTGTTCTCCATGCACACAGGTGTGTCTTTCTACCTGGGAGCCCGGGATTCCTGCCCAGGAACTTAGGTCCTCCCTGTATCTTGCTAGGAGGACTTTGGCTCTGGATTCTGACCTGAAGCTGTCTCATAGCACCTCAAATAGCAGTGTGACCTTTGTCCAGTCACCCAGTCCAACTGTGCCATACACTTACCATTTATGAAATGGGGAAATGGGTCCCGTGTGGAAATGTGTAAAATTTTCAGGTATTTTTGAGAGAGTAACAGGCAGGTAGGCCAGGGGTCTCCAAACGGAGGAAATAGGCTGCAAGTGCCAGACACTTTTATCTCTCTTAAGTGGCAGGAGGAAACAAACTAATGATTTTTTTTTCCTTCTCTATACAAATTTAAAAGGAAGTTTCTCTTAAAATGCTGTGTTACCATGACACCTGGTTTCACCTGAAGCTAACCATTCTCAAACCTTGAGTTAAGCAATACATTTTTCTTATGGAAATGTTTGTCTTAACCTATGTTAATGTACCCCAGACTCTGTCTTCTATCCGCCAAATGGCTCAGAACCTACTTGACAAACCAGTATGTTATACTCAGATATTGTTCCCCTAATCTATGTAAATGGAACTATTTGTATGGTAATCTGTCCTTCTACAAGATTCAAGTCAATCGTTTTATGGCCTGGGATGAATCATCTGGTGCCATTCTGAGTTTTAAGACATTCCTTTCTTTTCATTAACAGACTGCTAGTGACTATATAATATCCAGCTGAAGACTAGCAGGCGGGTACTCCTTCTGCCCCCTTCTGATGCCTATGTCAGAAGCTTTCTCTATCTCCTTTATACTTTAATAAAACTTTATTACACAAAAGCTCTGAGTGATCCAGCCTCGTCTCTGGCCCCGGATTGAATTCATCTCCTCCAGAGGCCAAGAATCCCGAAGTCTTAATGTTCAGCAACAACCTTTCATTTTCTGATGCAAAGGAAGCAATCACAACATTAGGCAGTTTAAAGTGACAGTCACCCTTTATTTTGTTCACACTCTGTGCTTTGGGAGGGTCCACCCTGTGCCATGCAGGGTCCCTGTGAGAGTCTCAAGTTCATCTCTAGGGTCCCCTCCTACAACACACACTCACATGTAAGGAAGGTTGACCTGGCTGGGGCTCCGACAGAGTACAGGCCTGGGCCACATGTCCTCCTTGTATGGACATTTCTTGGGCCCTGACTTCCCTTCAGCAAGATGACTGGGTCAGCAGAGTGAAGTTTTTGGTGCCCTGAGCTTCAGAATGAATTTTTAGATATCAACCCACAAACGTGATTCATAAATCATTTCTAACTTTTTGTATTTATTAAAAACTCTGTCCTGACAACAACAGCGGTAACAATAACACTGACACAGGAATCAAAGCATAGACTTAGAGATTAAACTTACAAACATCAGAGTTGACAAATAGACCTGTATCATGAATAGAGAGTTTGAAGAGTACATCATGAGAAGTGCTGGGCTGGATGAAGCCCAAACTGGAATCAAGATTGCTGGAAGAAATATCAATAACCTCAGATATGCAGATGACACCACCCTCATGGCAGAAAAGTGAAGAAGAACTAAAGAGCCTCTTGATGAAGGTGAAAGAGGAGAGTGAAAGAATTGGCTTAAAACTCAACACTCAGAAAACTAGGATCATGGGCTCTGGTCCCATCACTTCATGGCAAATAAATGGGGAGACAATGGAAACAGTGACTGACTTAATTTTCCTGGGCTCCAATCTCAGTGCAGATGGTGACTGAAGCCATGAAATTAAAAGACGCTTGCTTCTTGGATGAAAAGTTATGACTAACCTAGACAACATATTAAAATGCAGAGAGATTACTTTGCCAACAAAGGTCCATCTAGTCAAAGCTATGGTTTTTCCAGAAGTCAAGTATGATGTCAGTGTTGGACTATAAAGAAAGCTGAGCACTGAAGAATTGATGCTTTTGAATCGTGGTGTTGCAGAAGACTTTTGAGAGACCCTTGGATTGCAAGGAGATCCAACCAGTCCTCTATCCTAAAGGAAATCAGTCATGAATATTCATTTGAAAGGTGCTAAAGCTGAAGGTCCAATACTTTGGCCACCTGATGCGAAGAACATACTCATTTGAAAAGACCTTGATGCTGGTAAAGATTGAAGGCAGGTGGAGAAGGGGTCTATAGAAGATGAGATGATTCGATGGCATCATGGACTCTCTGGACATAAGTTTGAGTAAGCTCTGGGAGTTGATGATAGACAGGGAAGCCAGGCATGCTGCAGTCCATGGGGTCGCAAAGAGTTGGACACGACTGAGTGCCTGAACTGATGAACAGAGAGCAAATTCGCAGCTCAACAAATATGGAAAATAAAGCAATAAAACCTTGGCTGCTGATCTGAAGACTTTCCCACTATGTAGAGAAAAAAAAAAGATTTAAAAGATTACTTTAAAAAACATAAAGTAACACAATGACGATTCACTGCTACTCACCTATCACAACAGCTAAAGCACAAAAGTGAAAAATTCAAATATGAGGATGACATATTAGAAAAAAGGGACCATATCCATTTGTTGGAAGGAATGCAAATGGCAGCCAATTGACAAGATATCTGATGATATCTTAGGGAGAAAAACAGAGACTCAGCATGTGCTTCAGGCTTCCAAGGTGGCATTAGTAGAAATGAACCTGACTGCCACTTCAGGAGACAAAAGAGATGTGGGTTCAATCCCTGGGTCAGGAAGATCCCCTGGAGGAGGGCATAGCAATTCACTCCAGTATTCTTGCCTGGAGAATCCCATGGACAGAGAAGACTAGTCAGCTCTGGTCCATAGGGTCCCAAAGACTTGGACATGTGTTAAGTGTATTAGTAGCAGCAGTATGTGATTCAGGAGTAGGTTAGATAACATTTACCAAAATAATCTGAATAATTACATTTATACAAATATATTCAAACACTTACATCACCTTTACACATCTGAGCTGTTACTACTCCCTGAATTTTGTTTATAGAATCAGTTTTTATGGATATTTTCCATATCATTAGGGTGTACTCATTTTTACTGTTTCCTTTCACCTATTTTGTCTAGCTATCTATTTTCAAACTACATAAGGATAAATAGGTGCTAGCAGCACACCCAAAATGTTACAGCACAACCTGCATCCAGACATTTTCTAATGTCCTCTCAGGGACAAAATAAGTCCAGAATTATATGGACAGCAAGTTCCCATTGTAAACATTATTTAGTATTCAAGTTAAAGGCACCATATCAAACAGGACTGGGGAGTTTTCAGAATGAGAAGACTGGGGAATCCATCTGAGAGTGGAAAGCGTACTTGAAGTTCAACAGAAGAATTATTTATATGCTTAAATGATTCAAATCTGGCGCTCTATGCCAACATAGAGGGGTGGGATGGGGTGCAGGTGGGAGGGAGGTTCACGAAGGAGGGGACATATGTTTACCTATGGCTGATTCATAGTGGGCTTCCCTGGTAGCTCAGCTGGTAAAGACTTTGCCTGCATTACAGGAAACCACGGTTCAATCCCTGGGTGGGGAAGATCCCCTGGAGAAGGGATAGGATACCCACTCCAGTATTCTTGGGTTTTCCTGGTGGCTCAGGCAGTAAATAATTCATCTGCAATGCGGGAAACATGGAGTCAATCCTTGGGTTTGGAAGATCCTGTCGAACAGGGCATGGTAACCCACTCCAGTGCTCTTGCCTGGAGAATCCCCATGGACAGAGCAGCTTGGCGGGCTACAGTCATGGGATCACAAGACATTGGATACGACTGAGCAACTAAGCACAGCGCAGCATGGCACATGACAGAAACCAGGACAATATTGTAAAGCAATAGTCCTCCAATTAAAAACTGTAAAAAGTGATAACTAAAAAGAGTAGGTGGTGATGTACATTTCAAATAAAGGTCTCAGAGGAAATATTTCTGTGCAGCCAAACCTGAGACAGGTCATCACGGAGCAGAGCTGCAGGGAAAACTGAGTCTGTGTTGCGTCTCTGGAGATGGAGAGCTGTTTTGGAGAGAGAGATTGTACACTGTGCTGTTCCTGGGACGAGAGTGCCCAATCACTCCAGTCTTCTCCCTGGGGCTGAGGAATGCAGCCCAGCAGTTGGTACCATGTGTGATGGAGAACCAGACACAGAGCAGGAGAGGAGAGGGTCTTCGATCGTCTTGGTCTGACTCCTGCACCAGCCCCTGGGACTGGACAGCCCCTGGGAAGGAGAAACAATGAGACAAACACTTCACAGACATCACCCTTTAAATCCACCTTCCTCAGACTGAGGAGATGCTCACAGCTGAGACACCTCAGCAAGGGGAGGAATGAACACAAGTGTCTCTTGTCCTTTTGGATAAAATCTCTGACTTTCAGAGAATGATGTCAGTGCAGATGAGAACCCTGACTCTGAGTAGCTCAGGTGCTGTTTCCGCTTGAGCCCAGGTTGTGATGTGCATCGTGTGGGCATGTTTCCTCTAAAGATGGTCGTGGAAGGTCCTTTCTGGGGCCCTGGGAGGAGGGTGCTGGTGGAGATCCAGGGTGGACACAGCTATGTTCACTGACCACAGGTCCTCTCCTCCCAGAGCATGAGTGTTTGGACAAAGGAAAGTCAGAGGGTGGGGGTGGGGCAGTAAGCACAGCTGGACTGACTTTCCTTCCCAGGGCTTCCTGTGAAAACTTGCTGATGACACATCTGACACTAAAGCCTAGAGCTGGCATCTCTCAGACTCCTCCTCTCCGCCCTCCCCACCTCCTTGGACTCCTCCTCGGCTCCTGCACCCCTTTCCTGTGTCTCTGTTCTAACTCTGAGCTCTTGTAAACAAGTGTTGTGCTCTGTCTCACCAGACACACAAGCAGCTTATACATTTCAACACACCATGTATACTTTTTAATTACAAAAATAATTAACCCTGTTCAACAGTCTGTGCTGTTACCTCTCCTTGTTCTGTGCCTTGGTTCTTCTCTCTTTCTACATGTACCAAACTTTACCTTGCAATACCTTCACAAATTTTGGATATATGTTATGACATCCACCACCCCCCCTTTTTTTGTAAATTTGAACTCCTATGGTTTTTAATTTTATGCATTTTACATTTGTAAATCAGAAATTATACCAAAGTCAGTAGAATTGAAGAATTTACAAAAAAGGTCTTAATGACCCAGGTAACCACAATGGTGTGGCCACTCAACACCAGACATCCTGGAGTGTGACGTCAAATGAGCCTCAGGAAGCATTACTAGCAGCAAATGTAATGGAGGCAATGGATTTCCAGCTGAGGTATAAAAAATCCTAAGAAATTATGCTGTTAAAGGGCTTCGCACAATATGTCAGCAAATTTGGAAAAGTCAGCAATGGCCACAGGACTGGACTAGTCAGTTTTCATTGCAATCCCAAAGAAGGGCAATGCCAAAGAAAGTTCAAACTATCCTACAATTGCACTCATTTCACATTCTAGCAGGATAATGCTGAAAATTCTTCAAGCTAGGCTTCTAAGTATAAGAACCAAGAGTTTCCAGATGTACAAACTGAGTTTATAAAAGGCAGAGGAACCAGCGATTAAATTGCCAATATCCACTGGGTGATTGAAAAAGCAAGGGAATTACAGGAAAACTATTTCTGCTTCTTTGACTACAATAAAGCCTTTACTGTGCAGATCACAACAAACTGTGGAAAATTCTTAAAGAGATGGGAACACAAGACCACTTTACTGGCTTCCTGAGAATTTGGCATGCAGGTCAAGAAGCAACATTTAGAACCAGACATAGAACAACAGAATGGTTCAAAATTGGGAAAGGAGCATGTCAAGAACATATATTGGCACCCTTCTTATATAACTTATATGAAGAGTACATCATGGCATTCCTTTCTTTGGAATTTGAAAATGGATATTTTCCTGTCCTGTAGCCACTGCTGAGTTTTCCAAATTTGCTGGCATATTGAGTGCACTTTTACAGCATCATCTTTTAGGATTTGTAACCATTCATCTGAAATTATATCACCTCCATTACCATTGTTCATAGTGATGCTTCCTAAGGCCCACTTAACTTCACAATCCAGGATGCCTGACTCTAGGTGAGTGATCACACAATCATAGTTATCCGGGTCATTAAGATTTTTTTTTTTTTGTATAGTTCTTCTGTGTATTCATGCCACCTTTGCTTAATACCTTCTACTTCTGTTAGGTCCATACCATTTCTGTACTTTATTGTGCCCATCTTTGCATGAAACGTTCCCTTGGTATCTCTAATTTTCTTGAAGAGATCGCTAGCCTTCCCATTCTATTGTTTTCCTCTATTCCTTTCCATTGACCACTGAGGAAGGCTTTCTTATCACTCCTTGCTAGTCTTTGAAATGTTGCATTCAGTTGGGTATATCTTTCCTTTTCTTCTTTGCCTGGAGCTTCTTTTCTTTTCTCAGCTATTCCTAAGGCCTCCTCAGACAACCATTTTGCCTTTTTGCCTTTCTTTTTCTTGGGGATGATCTTGATCACTGCCTCCTGTACAATGTCATGAACCTCTGCCCATAGTTCTCTAGGCACTCAGTCTATCAGATGTAATCCATTAAATGTATTTATTACTTCCACTGTATAATTGTAAGGGATTTGCTTTAGGTCATACCTGAATGCTCTGGTGGCTTTCCTTACTTTCCTCAATTTAAGCCTGAATTTTGCAATCAGTGTTCATGATCTGAGCCATAGTCAGCTCCCAGTCTTGTTTTTGCTGACTGAGAGCTTCTCCATCTTTGCTACAAAGAATATAATCAATGTGATTCTGGTATTGACCATCTGGTTATGTCCACGTGTAGAGTCTTCTCTTGTGTTGCTGGAAAAGTCAGTTTTCATTCTAATCACAAAGAAAGGCAATGGCAAAGAATGCTCGAACTACTGCACAATTGCACTGATCTCACATGCTAGGAAAGTAAAGCTCAAAATTATCCAAGCCAGGCTTCAACAGTATGTGAACCGTGAACTTCCAGATGTTCAGGCTGGATTTAGAAAAGGTAGATGAACCAGAGATCAAGTTGCCAACATCTAATGGATCATCAAAAAAGCAAGAGAGTTCCAGAAAACATCTAGTTCTACTTTATTGACTATGCCAAGTCCTTTGACTGTGTGGATCACAAAAAATTGTGGAAAATTCTTCAAGTGATGGGAATACAGGACCACCTCATGTTCATCCTTAAAAATCAGTATGCAGGTCAAGATGTAACAGTTAGATCTGGACATGGAACAACAGACTGGTTCCAAATTGGGAAAGGAGTACGTCAAGGCTGTATATTGTACGCTGCTTATTTAACTTATATGCAGAGTACATCATGCAAAATGGTGGGCTGGATGGAGCAGAAGCTGGAATAAGATTACTGGGAGAAATATCAATAACCTCAGATATGCAGATGACACCACCCTTATGACAGATAGAAAGGAATAACTAAAGAGCCTTTTGATGAAAGTGAAAGAGGAGAGTGAAAAAGTTGGCTTAAAATTCAACATTAAAAAAACTAAGATCATGGCATCTGGTCCCATCACTTTATGGCAAATAGATGAGGAAACCATGGGAACAGTGACAGACTTTATTTTGGGGGAGGCTCCAAAATCACTGCAAATTGTGAATGTAGTCACAAAAATAAAGATGGTTGTTCCTGGGAGGAAAAACTATGACAAAGAAAGCATATTAAAAAGCAGAGACATTCCTTTGCCGGCAAAGGTCAGTGTAGTCAAAGCTATGATTTTTCCAGTAGTCACATATGGATGTGAGAGTTGGACTATAAATAAATCTAAGCACTGAAGAATCGATGCTTTTGAACCATGGTGGTGTTGGAGAAGACTCTTGAGAATGCCTTGGACTGCAAGGAAATCAAACCAGTCAATCCTAAAAGAAATCAGTCCTGAAGGTTCATTGGAAGGACTGACAAGAAGCTGAAACTCCAATAGTTTGGCCACCTGATGCAAAGAACGGACTCATTGGAAAAGACTCTGATGCTGGAAAAATTGAAGGAAGGAGAAGAAGGGCACAACAGAGGATGAGATGGCTGAATCACTTCACCAAATTGATGGACATGATTTTGAGCAAGCTCTGGGAGTTGGTGATGGACAGGGAAGACTGGCATGCTGCAATCCATGGGGTCGCAGAGAGTCAGAGATGACTGCATGACTGAACTGAAAGTTTCAGTTCTTTATTGAGAGATCTGTTTATTTCTTCATATTCCAGAACGCTGATCTGGATGAAATACAATGTCCTACGAGTTCTATTTTGTTGCGATATGTGGAAATTTTCTTCTTTTCTCTACTTCTCAAACTTTCTTGTTGGAAACATCATCCATGTATTAAGATTTAAGCCTTAAGTTGCAAGAGGTCACTAAAGAAAAATTGCATTTTGTCAGATTCATATGTGACATTTAGTGCATCTGATATCAGAAAAGGGGTTGTGCTTATATCAGATAAGCTTCATGGTGTCCAAACTTTCTTAAATCCCAAAAGTAAATGCCTGATGTTAGGCTCTTCATGGGCGAGTTGACTATTGTTGAGATTGGATTTTATAATTCTTTATTATCTAGATGTGATTCTCTCAACAGTTACAATCCCAACTCAATTTCATGGGAGAAACCAGATGACAGAGCTTTCAAGTCTTTAAGGAGAGTTTTAGAGGCCACCTGCCTCTGGCCATCTCCATGTTTCCTGTCGTGTGAAAAATGAAGCGGTTCCCTTGGAGTTCTCACTAAAATGAAGGGACCACCACAGACACATTGGGTGGCAACAGATGCTGTGGTGTGTGGATAGTCCCTATGCCTTAGAGTCATTATGGCCACCGAGCTTCTGGTTACGACCCTTTACCACATTCAACAATTCTCAGTCAGCCACCTCACCCCAAGAGGTCTTTTTATTTGCTGCTTCTTGCACGACTCCTCATCTACCCTCCAGCCCCCATCATCAGTGACGCCCATCGTGATTGCTTCACACTCATGGACACCTCCTGACACTTGATCCTCTGGAGCTGTCTACTTGCAGTGACTCTCAGGAGGCAGACTTAAGCCTCATATATTGCCACCTGGTACCTTCACCTACTGGACAAGAGCCCCAGAAGAACTCTTCAGCCTCACTGGAAAGGACCCTACCAAGCACTGCTAATCAACCCTCCAGAGAATAGTGAGAGGGTAACAGGCAGGAAAGCCAGGGGTCTCCAAACAGAGGAAATAGGCTGCAAGTGTCAGACATTTTTATTTCTCTCTTAAGCGGCAGGAGGAAACAAACTAGTGGTATATATTTTTTCCCCTGCTCTATACAAATTTAAAAAGGAGGTTTCTCTTACTGTTTGCCATAATGATACCTGGTTCCACCTGAAGTTAACTATTCTGAAACCTTGAGTTAACCAATGCATTCTTCTTATGGAAATGCTTGTCTTAATCTATGTTAATGTACTATGCATTTACCCCAGACTCTGTCTCATGTTCTGCCTAATGGCTCAGAACCTACTTGACAAACCATTATGTTATACACAGACATTGTTCCCCTAATCTATGTAAAGGAAACTACTTGTATGGTAATCTGCCCTTCTACAAGATTCAAGTCAATCATTTTATGGCCCGGGGTGACTCATCTGGTGCCAGGATTATCCCAAAATATATTTTATGAATAAGGTGCCTGGTGACATTTTGAGTTTTAAGACATTCTTTTCTTTCATTAACAGACTGCTAGTGACTATATAACATCCAGCTGAAGACTAGCGGGGTGGGGGGGGGGGCGGATACTCTTTCAGCCCCCTTCTGATGCTTATGTCAGAAGCTTTCTCTATCTCCTTTATACTTTAATAAAACTTTATTACACAAAAGCTCTGAGTGATCAAGCCTCGTCTCTGGCCCTGGATTGAATTCTTCTCCTCCGGAGGCCAAGAATCCTCATGTCTTTCTTGGATCAGCAACGACCTTTCAATAGGAACTTGGATTCCCATGGCACACCTAAACTACAGCTGAGCCCTGAATGGACCTGCACCTCAAAGGTGACCTGAGTATAATTATTTTCCAGAGTCGAAGATAATACGTTATGAGAACTTTCTACAATATCTGGACCAGAACTATTGGACGTTTTTCTGTCAAACTTTCAATATAACGTTAAACGTCAGGTGCTTTCCAATGACTATGATCATGACAACCCAGAGATTTTATTTAAAAGTGCCTGAGAGTTCTCCCTATTAGTCTTTTTGTTACCTAAATGTGACATCAACAGATTTACAGTCTGTGCACTTTCCCTCTGAATGAGACACTGCACCCAGAAATGTGCTTCCTGTCATTGAGAGACAGAAGTTTAAAAAAACCTAAGTATTGATCATTTTCTGAGAAGGATCTTTACAAAAGTGCATGTTTTAAGTTGCTTAAGTCGTGTCTGACTCTGTGCAACCCTATGGACTGTAGTTCACCAGGCTCCTCTGTCCATAGCATTCTCCAGGCAAGAATACTGGAGTGGATTGCCATGCCCTTCTCCTGGGGATCTTCCCAATCCAGGGATTGAAACTTTGTCTCCTAACTCTCCTGCACTGGCAGGAGACTTTATCAGTAGCAGTTTGTTGTTGTTGTTTTTTTTCCTACCAGTAATGCCACCTTGGAAGCTCTTGATGAAAAGTGGAAAGTGTAAGAGAATTAGAATAAGAATGAGGAGGAGGAGAAGAAAGAAAAAGTACAACTAAATAAAACCCAGTGACCAGGAGGAGGAGTTTTCATGCTCTTGGACAATCCCTGAATCCAACAAGAACAAAGTTACCTCTTCTTTTCTGTCAAAAACTCAGCTAATAAAAGACCAGTGTTTTAGTTACAAGAGCCCTCCCAGCTCACATTTTGCCTTGATACAAAAGACAGTCTCTCCACTTCTACTGAGGAATTGCACATGACTCATTATGATTGCAACTCCAATTTGTAATTCTCAGTTGATCCTAAGTAAACTCATTTTTGCTATTGAAATGCCTGGCAATCTGTTTTATGTACAAAAGTTTACTTTCCATGATACTTTTTATTTTTATTGGTTCCATAGTATACTAAGCCGGTCACTGGGATGGACTTGTGGACATTTCTGCAACATCCTTGCTTAGACAAGAGAAAGCGGCCATAACCAGCCTGTGAGAGACAAAAGGAAATGAAGATTAGCTCTGCTAATAAAGGGGAGGGATATGGATGTAGGTGAAGGTCATCATTCATTTTGGGGTCAAATTTTGGATGTAAATTAGCAAGTAGGTGAATTTGCAAAAACGGAATCCATGAATAATGAGGATCACTCCCTATGGGACATCAGATTACGGTCTGTAACACTACAACTTGCAGAATTCAAAGTGTTTGTGAAGGTAGACTGAAAGCAGGAGGGTGTGTCTTCTCACTGAACATGTACAGAAACAGCAAAATGTAATATTTAAAGATTTCCTGGGACTTCTTGGGTCATTCACAAGATTTGACAACTTTAGACTCACATTAAAAATGACGATGAGCCTCAGAGTTGTATTGAGCCTCTTTGACAAGACAAAAACAAAACAGAGAAAACACACAGCTCCTGAGCATTGGATTACATGTGTGTGTTGGTACATATTCCACACAGACATATATATACAAACACACAACTATACTTAAACAAAAAATAAAATCTATGTATGGTTTTATGAAATCAATATAAACCACAATAACGGAACAGTGAGGACACAAAAGAGGTTTCCAGGGAATCGCTGGGCGGGTCGAGAAAACCAGATTCGAACACAAGTTCCCTCCCGGCGCCCCCAGGGCACCTGCTCCTGGGCGCAGTCCTGAACGTGGTGGGCCCTGAGCGCCCCCTGGTGGTCCTGGGCGCCCATGCAGGGAGGTTTTTGTCTGGGCTCTCTCTGACTTCCCCTCACTGTGTCTCTTGCACAGTAATACACGGCCGTGTCCTCAGGTGTCACGCTGCTCAGTGAGAGAGAGACTTGGCTCTTGGAGGTGTCCCTGGTGATGCTGAGTCGGGATTTCAGAGCTGCGTTATAGTATGTGTTTCCATTATAATCTATTGCACCAACCCATTCCAGACCCATTCCTGGAGCCTGGCGGACCCACTCTACAGGATGGCTGGTTAGTGAGAATCCAGAGACAGCGCAGGCGAGGGAGAGGGTCTGTGAGGGCTTCACCAGGCTGGGTCCCGACTCCTGCAGCTGCACCTGGGACAGGACCCCTGTGGACAGAGAGAAACACCGTGACTCACGGGCTCAGATGCAGCTTCCCCACGTGCCCATGTCTGATCCAGAGACACTCACCGCTGGGAGCTGACAGCACGAAGAGGAAGGTCCACAGTGGGCTCATCTTCGAGCAGATGAGAGTCACCGCTCCCGGAAATCTCTTCAAGCCTGAGGAGGAGCCTGAATTTAAGTGACCTGGTGCTTTGTTTCCAGCCTGTGACCTGAGTGGATCTTTGCATGTGGGAGGGGCCTCTGCATAAAAAGCAGAAAGTAGTGAATGGAGGTCCCTGTCTCTGGGGCTCCCCCTGTGAGGAAGATGCTGACTGTTCATTCAGAGAACTCAGCCCCCACCTGGGGTCCCCCACCCAATTCCCCGGGACTTCTGTGTCCAGCAGTGAAAGGATGTGGAAGGGCTTCAGGAAAAGGATGTGGAAAAAAAAGGATGTGGAAGACACCTTCAGGAAAAAAGGTGTCATCAAATATCAATTACAGATTTTGGGAAGAGAGTAATCACATGGAGGTTCATCTCTTCATTTGTCAAATGCACACCTCAGATTCAAGGTCTGCATAGTTGTCAGAAATTCTTATTTATTCTTCTTTCTGCATTAGCTTATGTTCATGAATAGGATTTTAAAACATTGGAGGGAAAATATGTGATAATTGCATTCAATTCAAATAAAACTCAGGACAATTTAAATTTATCATAATGCCAAAGGATTTTTTATATCCCTTAACTGGCAAGACCATTTCTTCATCTGAAACAGTTTAAAATCAAGAGATCTCTGGAGGTGGGGTAAATACTAACCATGCAGTTAATTTTCTGGATGAAGTAGTCATTTCTGCTGAGATGTCTTCCCAGCATGGCTGACTTGCCCAGTGGGCAGTCCTGCATTTTTCTGTGCACAACTGAGTGTCTTCAGGAACATGTGAACCATAGGACCCACTCCTTGAGGGTGGTCATTGAGGACCACAAGGCTCCTGAGGTCTGAGGACAGACAGCGCCCGGGAGCTCCTCAGTGATCCAACATGCTGGGCAGGTCCCCTGGTCACTCTGCACAGACTCCAAGTGCTTATTTCTTCCTCTCTGTGTCCCTGCCGTGAGATGGGAGCTCAGGGAACATAGTCCCCACCACAGTGGTGAGAGGGCATGCATGGTTTGTGGAGGTAAACCTTCACAGTGAATGGCATGCAGAGTGTGAGGGCAGCATGGTCAGAGGAAAGCCCCTCCTCAGGAAGCAGGTTCCCTTGAAAACCCCACTGAGAGCAGCTTTCCCGAGCCCAGGGTCTCCGTGTCCTGGACTGAGCCTGAGGTCCTCTGAGTCAGCAGTGCTGGAGAGCAGAGCTCAGCTTCCCCGTCTCCCTGTGGCCCTGAGGCTGTGGCCTCGCACCTGCATCCTGGCTGTGAGCATGTAGACTGGGGATGACGGCTGTCACCGCGTGTCTGGACTTTAGGTGGGTTTTCCGGAGGTGGTGAGTGCTGCCATCAGAGGTGTTATCTCTCCTGGAGCCAGAAAAGACCGGTGTGAGTCCCCATCTCTGACTGACACCCTGTCCGTGTGACCCTGGCCCTCTCCTGCCCTGAGACGTCACCCCTTCACGTCTGGGGCAGGTCAGCTCTTCCTCGGCACAGGGATCTCACCTGAACACTGACTGAGGTAGAACCTACTGTCTATGAAAAGCCCTTTCTGGTCTGGCTTTGGTCATGACACTTCTGCACCAGCATGTCTTCTGTGCCAGATTCAGTTTCCCAACACCTGAATGTGCCCTGAGAAGAGGCCCCACCTCACTCTGCCTCAGAGTTTTGTGGGACCACTAATCCCAGATATTATGCAACATGATCAAGACTCCTAGGGTGACCCTGGAACTGCAAACCTCTGGCATCCAGGTCACTGAGCTTCTACATGTGTCCTGATCCCTCGGCTCAACACATACTCCCATTGTCAAAGCCAGTGGACTGTTGTGCTGCATCACCTAAAAAGTTTTCCTCTCTCCTGCACTTTCTCTGATATTGTGATCCCATTGGACCACCTGTAAAAGCCAAATATGGCTCTCATCTCAAGGTACTGGAAGACTGCAGACCACATCCCCAAATCCATTGCCAGTTGGTCTATTATGGGGTTTAGTTTATGGCATTAGAAGTGGGATCCAGAGAATCCCCAGCAACTCCTAAGCCGTGAGCAATCAGATGCCAGTACCCACTCCCACCTGTTGAGTTCAGGTCTCTCTGGATAAGTGTTGTCTAGTAGCTTTGTGCGGAGTCTTTAGTGTTTTATATCTACAGTGTTATGTCTTCTGCATATAAATCCAATTTTATCTCTAAAATCTATGGTAACACAGCAGTTCTAAGAGGAAAGTTGATAACAATACATACCTTCCTCAAGAAACTGGAAGTAAACAACCTAACTTACTCCCTAAAGGAATTAGAGAAAAGAAGATCAAACAAAGCCCAGAGACAGTAGAAGGAAGGAAAGAACAAAAAATAGAGATGAAATCAGTAATATTGAGATGAAGATAGACATACTCAAAGCAAGGAAAAAGATAAGTGAAACTGGTTTGTTGGGTTTTTTTCTAAAGACAAATAATATCATAAATCTCTGCCTAGGCTCACCAAGGAGAAGAAAATGAGTACTGGAATAAAATAAGAAATAGAAGAGGAGACATAGTATTAGACAACTAATACCACAGAGATAAAAAAAAAATCACATGGGATTGCAAACAATTGTGTGCCAGCAAATTGGACAACCTAGAATAAATGGACAAATTCCTAAACTGCAAAACCTTCAAAACTGAATCAAGATGGAACAGACAACTGGAAAAGACTGATCATTTGTGTCTTTTTTTAAAATTTTTCATTTTTTAAATAAATTTATTTATTTTAATTGGAGGTTAATTACTTTACAATATTGTAGTGGTTTTGCCATACATTGACATGAATCATTTTGTGTCTAAATTGAGTTTTATAATGACCATTTAAAAAAGTTCTAGGAACAGTCCAGGAACAGACACTTTCTCTTGGGAGTTCTACGAAACATACCTTTGAGGAAGTTAAATGCAAAAAATTCTCAACAAAGTATTAGTAAATTAAATTCAACAATGTATAGAAAGGATCTTATGCCATCATCAATTGTCTTTTACTTGAAGCTCACAGTTCAACATTCACAATGACCTATGTGATAAACCACATACATATTGATAATTACTTTAAATGTAAACTGATTAATGTTCCAACCAAAAGATATGAACTTTGCTGATGGAACAAAAACAAGACCCATGCATGCTGTCTAGAGGAGACCCCTCAGACCTACGGAGAGAAACAGATAGAAATTGAGAGGACAGACAGGATATTCCATGTAAATGCAAATCAAATGAAATTTAAGTAGCAATTCTCATACCAGATAAAATAGACTCTAAAATAGAGACTGTTATAAGAGTCAGGGAAGGACATAATAATCTAAGAATCAGACCTAGAAAAAGACATAGAACTTGTAAATATACATGTGCCTAACATGGGTTTTAGACTCTCAAATCCACCAGCAGGAAACGGGCTGGTGAAAGTGCTCAGCTTCAAACATGGACCACCTTCCACAAAAAGGAACGGAAAGTAAGGGGGCAGATCAACAGGCCCAGAGGCTGGAACAGGAGCCAAAGATTATTCCCAGACCTTGAAGCTTAGTAGAGTTTTCCTTGATGGATTTAAATACTGTCTGGGCCCAGTGGGATTTCTCTGGTGGCCCATGGTGAAGAAACTTTCTGCAATGCAGGATACACAGGAGACTCAAGTTTGATCCCTGGGTTGGGAAGATCTCCTGAAGGAGGCCATGGCAACCACTCCAGTGTTCTTGCCTGGAGAACCCCATGAGCAGAGAGGCCTGGTGGGCTAGAGTCAATAGGGTCACAAAGAGTCCGACATGACTGAGGTGACCGAGCACACACTCACTGGGGCCAGGGATCCTTTCTGACTTTCATTTATCCTTTTTACAGAAGGAACATGTTTGTAGCTGAGATATGTCTGTCTTGGAGTTGTATTTTAGAATGCAGATTGTCACCCATAGCTGAGGTAGAAGATTAGACCTGGGAGTTGTGGTTGATGGTATTTAGACCAAATTTGCTCTTTATTCTTTAAGGGCTGACATTTTAGAAGCCTGCTGGGATTTGCTAAGTGTAATGAGCCTGCAGGATAGACACGAGGATTTGCAGGGCTGAAGGTGGATTGTGTGTGTTTGAATCGTTCATGGAGTCTATGAATGTCATCCCACATGGCATAAGGGACTTTGGAAAATGAGACTAATTTAGAGGTCTAGAAATTTTGGATTTTCCTGGCTTATCATGTGGCTCCAGTTGAAACCACAAAAGCGTCCCTCAGAGGGAGGCCAAGGGCACCAGACCCTGGGAGGAGTGACCACTGATGGAAGGTGCTTTGCTGGGCTGTGCAGAGGAAGGGAGTGCCTGAGAGCCAGGGATGCAGGCAGTGAAGTTCTAGACTGGACACGGCAAAGAAGCAGATTGTCCCTGAATTTATCCTTTCAGAGTGCATACAGGAGCTCGGGTGGGTGGTCTGTAAACAAGCCTTTATTTCCTGCAATCCTGCAATCCTAGAGACTTGACGCCCCAGGTCAGGACACCAGTGAGGCTGCCTTCTGCTGAGGGCCCCCTTCCTGGTTCACACCAGGTACCTTCCTTCTGGGTCCCCACCAGGCAGAGGGGGGCAAGCATGTTCTCTGGGGATTCTTAGAGCAAATTGAACCCCATTTATGGGGACTTCACTCTCATGACCTAAGCACCTGACAAAGACTCCAATTCTAACATCATTATTTTAGGTGTGTAGGAATTCCAAACATGAATTCTGGGGGCACAGAAGCATTCAGACTACAGCACTCCATGAGAGACTGAGGTGTGTGTGGTCCTGCCACACCTGATTCCAATCCAGTGAAACTGATTTCAGACTCAGACCTGTGGAGTGAAAGGGAATGCGTGTGTGTTGATTGGAGCCCTGCATGTGCAGGAACTGGAACCATGGTCAGCAGAGTAACATGGACTAGAACGTGAGTCACGTTACCCAGTGTCTCCCCCATGGCTCCATCTTACGTGGGGACCACAAGCACTGCAGGTCATCGTCCCCAGGAGGAGGTTCCTCAGGACCTCAGCCCTGCAAGAGGGGCCAGACGGAACAGTGTGCTGCCACAGACTGAGCCGGACCTGCGCGCGTGTCGACCCGGACTCGGTAGCCCTGCTCATGGCTGTCCCACCAGGCGCCATATGTGGGCTCCTGGGCAGAGACTGGGAGATCGAAATTCATCCCTGGGTTTCACCCAAGCACAATGCCACTTTTAAAAATAAGGAGCGAGTCAGAGAACTGGCCAGGAGACTGTACAGAAAAAGAATCCTAAACTTGACACTAACCAAAATTCTCAGATAATGCCTCACCTAACATTCCCAAGAACTCAATACGACTGCTGAAAAAGTAATAAAACCCATTAGCTTTTGGAGGGAAATCTTTATCTTACATCTTGTTTTCATATATTTGTTATCTTGAGAACTTTCTTCAAAACACATGTCCCACAAGAACATTACCTCTTCTCTCAGATTATAGACTCTTGGTGACAAGAAGTCAGGAGAACCATTTCTCTCCTCTCCTCTCCCAGCACAGCTGCCCTGCTCCTCAGGGCTTCTGACACCGTCAGGCTTGAGTTTTCACAGTTCGTGTCTTGCACAGTGATAAATAGCGGTGTCCTCAGACCTCAGACTGCTCAGCTCCATGTAGGCGATGTTTGTGAAGGTGTCTGCAGCCAGTGTGACTCTGCCCTGGAACTTCTGTGCATACTTGTCCACCATCTTTGCTGTCAATCCGTCCATCCACTCAAGCCCTTGTTGAGGGGCCAGTCACCCCCAGTGCATGTCGTAGTCGCTGAAGGTGTATCCAGAAGCCGTCCAGGACACCTTCACTGATGCCCCAGGCTTCCTCAGCTCAGCCCCGACCGCACCAGCCGCACCTGGGAGTGCACACCCGTGGACCGGAGACAGACGTGGATGGGATTCCCTGGACTGTCCCTACTTCCCTCCTCAACCCAGGCACTGGGGACCCTCTAACCTATCACCACTGCCCGTAGGAAGGGGATTCCCCAGCTCCAGTCCGTGCTGAGGGCTGCGCCCCCAGGGCATCTGTAGAGGAGGGGGTGTGGTTGTAGGTGGTGTTCTCAGAGCACAGACCTCTGCATATTTATCCCAGTCCAGCTCATCTCATTTGCATGTTCGTGAAGTAGGGTATTTATTTCAGAAGACGACTCATCTAGAAAGACCATGGATGACACAAAAGCGGAACGAGTCTGGGAGGCGGAGGTCGGTGTCCTCGTCCTTGTTGGAGGATGTGATCTCCTGCCACGTCCCTGACGTCTGTGCTCACAGAGCTCGTGCACGAGCACCAGCCCCACAGGACACGGTCCTCATCATGAATCAGCCTGTGAAAGACACAGAGACCCCAGCATTGTATTCTGAGCTTTGGTGTTTAAGTGTATTAGTCCTGGGATGACCGTGTTCCCAAAATGTTCTCATGAATGCACGAAAGCAGGCTGTTCTTCTCAAAATAAAGAAGCGCTAAGGAACCTCCTCTGAACTGTGATTTCCGTTGCCCTGAGTTAAGTAAAGTCTCCAAATAGATCAGGATGCTTAAGGGCACCATCGTAGGACTGGCCAGCTTCTATTAAATTCATTTAAAAAAGAATGACCCTGAACCTGAGAGGAAACTGCCTCCGCTCCCTCTGCACCTGCTCCTGAGCTGGAGCCCTGAGCTGGGTGGGTCGTGGGCGCCCCCTCCAGGCAGGTCCTAGTCCTACAGTGGAAGGTCCGGCCTGGACTAAAAGACCCTGACCTCTCAGAGCTGCTCGCTGGGAATTAGCAGCCTTTCTCTGACTTCAACGTTTCTAGTACTCCATGTGATTCTGATATCATGTCTAGAAAGAGCAAACTGTCCTTTCTAAACCCACATGTGCTGCTCGGAGACGGCAAGCAAGAATTTTATGAAACAACCAGCGAGCTGCTTCCCTGAAGCTGCCACACACACTTGAGAGTCTGCTACACCGATGGTGAGGCCAGAGACTGAGGGCGCTTCAGAGGAGCTTTCTCTCTCTTTCAGGGTCTTCTGGTTCAACCTCCCATCGCGGAGTAGCCACACAGTATCATGGGGATCCAAAGCCCACTGAACGTGCACTGTTAACAAACACACACACACAGTGACTGATAGTTGCAAACATAGCCCCAAGTTTATCTTCTTCCCCATCTGGCACATAAGTAGCATTGCCTCTATGAACGCAAGGCCTGAATGTGTGACTTCGGTTGATAAATAGAAAAAAAAAAAAAAAGAAAAGCAAACATAATTAAAGCAGAGATGAGACAGCATGCAGGTTGGGTTTGCATGTTCTCCCACCAGCAGGAACCCTCCAGATGCCACAGTGAGAAGGTTTAAGTTTTTTTTTTTTTTAGTTTATTTTCTTAATGAAGGATAATTGCTTTACAGAATTTTGTTGTTTTCTGTAAAACCTTGATATGAATCAGTCATAGGAATACATAATCAATCCCTTTTGTACCTCCCTCCCATCTTCCACTCCATCCCACCCCTCCAGATTGATAGAGCCCCTGTTTGAGTTTCCTGAGCCATACAACAAATTCCCATTGGCTATCTACTTTACAGAGGGTAGTGCAAATTTCCACGTTGCTCTTTCCATACATCTCAACCTCTTCTCTCCTCTCCACATGTCTATAAGTCTATTCTCTACATATGTTTCTCCATTGCTGCCTTGTAAATAAATTCTTCACTACCATTTTTCTAGACTTGACTTTACATTGAAGAGGGTAAAATTCAGGGCTGATGCACACATAATTCATGCACCAAACTGACTTTGGATTTTCAGGAAGAGTCACATTAACCATGCAGTCCCAGGACCTCTCCAATCTCAGAGGACACAGCTATGAAATCCTAAGGCCAGACCATGGAGGTCATTGGATGGGCACCTTCTTCAGCAACAGAAGCAGCTCATGATGCAAAAAACATGAGACCTGGAAAAGCGAGCTTACTGGGTCAGAGCCATTGTGGACCAAGGTCTGTGATGTCCTGAATTTCTCCCTTTCTTGAGTGGACAAGTGTACAAAGTTGAGATGCTCCTGGAGTTCGATCAGAACACCTTGAGTAGTTTGTCTGATAGAGTGAGATGCATGCATCCTAAGAAAATGCTAATGATCTGAGAATTAAAGTTCATTTCAAAATACATGTTACAACACAATATTATCTAATGCTAAAAATTCTACTGAGTACATATTAAATGTACTATATGCTTTATGATTCGTAAATGCAAGAGCATCCCATCCTGGAGACAGAGAGGATCTGCAAGGAGGTGTCCAGGATGAAAGACTTTCATAAGCAAATGAGGAGGTGGTCAAGGAAGTTACTTGTAAAGGTGCATCACTCAGGCAATGTCCCTTCCTGTCAGGGACAGCAGGGGTGTATGAGACTTATTACAGACAAGTGTTGACCAGGATGAAGAGTCCACTCCTGGTAGAGGTTGAAACTGTAATTAACTTAGGTGTCAAGTCCTTGTAGAGAAACTCCATTTTGTGCCTGTAGTGTCTGGAAATACTAATCAGATAATGTTCATGTGACTGGATTTTAAAAAGTTTAAAGTTGATTCACTTAAATATGAAAAAAGTCAGATAAGAATTAAAGATGAGACTTAATTAATCAAAACTATTAAGAATGTCATCTTTTAATGTGAATGATTAAAGCATTTCCTTGAAAGCTATGGATAAGATAAACAGAGCTCAGTAATATGAAGAAAACAAATAAAACCTTTATTCTGATATGACATGAAGAGTTCTAGTTTCTGGTGATCATGTTAAGAAGCTCAGAAATCATGTGATCCATTCATGAAACAAGTGAAAAGCTGATAAAATGGAAAGTCAATGACTCTTTATGAAACCACCTAAGAAGATCTGTCATAGGGTCCACTTATGGTGCTATAACAAAACACCACTACCTGAGTAACAGTGGGAACAAAGGGAATTTAATTCTTCCAGTTCTAAAGTCTGGCAAGTCCTAGGTCGAGACAAGGAACGCAGCTGAGGACTATAGGTTCAGAGTCTTTCTTCTTGGGTGACACTGGCCAACTGGGCCCCCACTGTGACATCATTTTGCCTTGCAGGCTCTCACACCCTGATTTGTGAAGACAGGAGCAGCCCCCTAAGTCTCCCAAAGGCAGTCAGAGTCAATTTTCTATCATGGTGGAAATTAGGTCCCGGCTTCTACTCATATTCTCTAGGGAAAGAGATCCTTGGTTTTGTCAAGTTGGACAACTGATGCTCAACTGCTTGTCGAATTTGGACAAACCGGTTATGATTTCTCCCAAGCAAACCTTCTTCAGTGGAATGTGGATAGGCTGAGACTTTTTCAGATTCTGCTTCCGTTTTCATTTTCTACTATGTCTTTAAGTCATTTCTCTCTGTCCCATGTTTTATTATGAGAAACCAGGAGAGATGGGAGATCATGATGGTGGTGTAGAGGGTTGTGAGCTCACCTCATCCCACAAATACATCAAAAAATACATGTACATGTGGAACAATTCTCAGAGCACGGACAGAAAGATGACAGAAGAGATCATACAACAAAAACTGCAGGACAGACCATGGTATAACCAGGTAGGATGAAGGAAAAAGGGAGAGGGAGAGGGAGCTGAATGGGAAGGAGCTGTGAAGGAGAAAATGTTCCCTCAACTGGGTACCCCCTTCACTGGCTGGTGGGGGTCATTCTGGACAGACAGAGAGCTCCAGAGTCTTGAGGGGAGAGTCTGGGAGCTGGGCTGCAGTTCCAACAGGGTAAAGAGAGACCAACACAAAGGAGCACTGAGAGGTCATTGCACAGCCCACCTTGGGACACCCCTGCTGGTGTGCGCTGGGCTTTGGTGTTGAAACTTGCAGTTCTGCAGACAGACCCATAACGAGGACGGGGATTGGCTGTACAGTCAGACCAGTGAGTGACCTACCTTCACAGGTAGGAAGGCCAGAGGTCCCCAAGCGACAGGAGTGAATAAACTGCAAGTGGCAGATTTTCTTTTATTCTCCCTTTTCTACACAAAATTAAACAGGCTCCTTTTAATTTTGCCTTGACAACACTTGGTTCTGCCTGAACTTAACTTTTCTCAGAGATTGAGCTAACCAATGCATTTTTCTTAGATAAATGTTTTTCTTAAGCTATGTTAATGAAACTATGTTTTTGCTTTGGAATCTGCCTTTCTCCAAATTGGTTCCACCTAAGACTAAACTCGGAAAATGCAATGGCACCCCAATCCAGTACTTTTGCCTGGAAAATCCCATGGACGGAGGAGCCTTGTGGGCTGCAGTCCCTGGGGTCGCTACGAGTTGGACACGACTGAGCGACTTCACTTTCACTTTTCACTTTCATGCATTGGAGGAGGAAATGGCAACCCACTCCAGTATTGTTGCCTGGAGAATCCCAGGGATGGGGGAGGCTGGTGGTCTGCCATCTATGGGGTTGCTCAGAGTCGGACATGACTGAAGTGACTTAGCAGCAGTAGCAGCAAAACTAAACTTCTTTTTCTCAAACCTTGGGCTAATAATGGCTCAACAAACCAGTTCAGTTCAGTTTAGTTGCTCAGTCATGTCCAAGCCTTGTGAACCCATGGACTGCAGCACACAAGTCTTCCCTGTCCATCATCAAAGAAATGTACCTAAATTTATACAGGCTAGTGTGCTAATCTTGGGGATGCTGGAGGGATTAGGAGGCAAATGATAACAAGGGTCTCTGCTGCCTGCTGTCCTTGGACCAACAGTCTGTAGCAGTGGTACTGCCCCTCGACGGCAAGAGCAGCAGGGAAGACCCCAGTTGCTAGTGAAGCATCAAGGAGAGGATAAAGTAAAGATGGAGATTAAGTCTAAACCTGCCCAGAGGACATTTCCACTGAGAGCTGATATTCTGTTGGTACATATCATTTCACCCTTAAGAACAGTGCATGGCCTTTGTCTAGAGCCTGTTTCCTGTGCACTTGCTGGCCTGCCCTGACCCCTCCCCAAATCCCTACTGTGGCCTTGGGAGCCAGTCATTAGAGATTAATACCTGGCTCAGCAGGGGTGCTCTGGCCAGCTTCTGACTGGTTCATTGTCTATGCTGTTAAGTATATGTCTACTGTTAAATATTTGAATATCACCGTTAGTGAGATAGCTATTTCATAGAAAATAAAAACTGGAAAATTAAACTATAAAGTCATTGTATTTATTTATTTTTGGCTGTGCTGGGTCTTTGCTCCTGCACGGGCTTTTCTCTAGTTGTGGATAGTGAGGGCCACTCTTTAAGTGCGGTGTGTGGACGTCCCGTTGTGGTGGCTTCTCTTGTGGAACACAGGCTCCAGGGCTCAGCAGCTGCAGCACATGCGCTCAATAGTTGTAGCTTCTGGGCTCTGGGGCATAGGCTCCATAGTTGTGGCACACAGGCTTAGTTGTTTGCTGCCGTGTGGGATCATCTTGGATCAGGGACTGAACCTGTGTTCCCTGCATTGGCAGGTGGATTCTTTACCACTGAGCCACCAGGGGAGCCTGGAAGATTAAATTAAAAGTAGTTATAAAGCTCCTAATCAGTGCAAGACATAATAAGCAGTCAGTATGTCTTAATTATCTTCCCTAATTCTTTGATCTATACTTTTTGTAAGAGTGTTGTAGCCATGCGTTCTGGGAAACAAATTCACTCAGAAGGACAATGCAGATAGTGGAGTGCAGTTTATTACACCGGCAGGCCCAAGGCAGAGTCTTCTCTTAGCCAAGGACCCTGACCAGCATTTGTGAAAATCTTTTATACCCCATGTGTACATGTCCGAACTCACCACCCCAAATTCCTTGAGACTTACATAAACAAAGGAAGGATTATTTACAATAATCCTTCACAATCACAATAATCCCATCATTCATGTGTTATGTGTTCAAACAGTTAAACAATTGGCCAATAATCAATAAGCCCGAGGTTACACTCCGATAGATACAGAAAAAATTATGGCCTGTCTGGAGATAGGGGTGATTAGTGTATGTTTTCTCTTAGGCGATGAGTGACCTGGATATGATCTTCAAGGTTCCCCTGTCCGGAGGGGGTCTTATCCTTCTGTTGTCGTTTCCACGAGCACTAAACACAGAGTTTAGAGTCCACTGGAGAGGTAGCCAAGCATGATCAGCATGAACAGGCCTGAGGACGGGGTCCAGGCCCTACGAATTCCCTCTTCAAGAGTTGGAATTCACTTTGACAGTGTTCTATCTTTAAGTCTCTATCTTATATTCCCTAATTTCATTCTTCTGCCCTTCATTTCATTCTAGAGCTTGTTCTTGCTGCTCCATTTCTAAGTCATATTAGCCCCCTTTGACTTCGAATCTCTGAAAAGTTTTTAGTTCCCTGTTTTCAGTGACCTCATGACAGGTTCCGATTTTTCCTTCCCACTCTTCCCTGTTTATAGCTTTCACATTTTTGGCAGACTTGCCACAGAATGCTTAGGACTTGCAAAGAGAAATACTCTTCTCAGGGAATTCATGGGTGCATTTCCTCCAGTAAACATTAAAGTACTCTCCTTCCTGAACTGTTGATCTAGAGTAGCCAAATCGTTCAACCAGAGTAGCCTAGTTCACTACCACAGAAGATGAAGGTTTCCATTTTTAAATGGATTATATGCTTGAATTGGAGGCCAAGTATATAGTCTGACACTCTCTCATTCCAATAGAAAGGGAGCAGGGGCCAGTAGGGGTGGGGGTGGAGCAAGCCTCCTAGTCCAGGCCTCCACTAACTTGGCAAGCTCCCAGCGAGCCAACAGGGCTGTTTCAACATCTTCTGTATCTGATTTATACCCCTCCTCATTCCAAAGTGGATTTGAGGTGGTTTGGTTTGATTCTTAAAATTTCCCATTCTAACTAGGAGACAGATTAATTCTTGTTGTTCAGTCTCTCAGTCGTGTTATAGCATCAACATCTCCTTTCTAATGGACCATTCCCATCAGCATACAAGCCAGCTTCCATCTTGCAAAAAAAAAAAAAAAGAAAAGAAAAGTCCCCCTTGCCTCCACATTTTCTGCTTCACAATAGAACTTCTAAAATGTTTGCCTATACCTGTGATAGCCCAACTGGGGTAACATGCACTTGAAAACTCTCTAAAGAATCTTGTGCATACAGCAAAGGAAACCATGAACAAAACAGAACAACAACCTACAGACTGGGAAAAAATATTTGCAAATGATGTGGCTGACAGGGGATTAATTTCCAAAATATACAGACAGCTCGTATAGCTCAATATGAAACAAATAAACAACCTAATCAAAAATCTAAACAGATCTAAATAGAGATTTCTCCAAAGAAGACATACAGATGGCCAATAGGCACATGAAAAAAATGCTCAACATCGCTATTCAGTTCAGTTCAGTTCAGTTCAGTTGCTCAGTCGTGTCCAGCTCTTTGTGACCCCATGAATCGCAGCATGCCAGGCCTCCCTGTCCATCACCAACTCCCGGAGTTTAGTCAAACTCATGTCCATCGAGTCGGTGAGGCCATCCAACCATCTCATCCTCTGTCGTCTCCCTCTCCTCCTGCCCCCAATCCCTCCCAGCATCAGGGTCTTTTCCAATGAGTCAACTCTTCACATGAGGTGGCCGAAGTATTGGAGTTTCAGCTTCAGCATCAGTCCTTCCAATGAATAGTTAGGACTGATTTCCTTTAGGATGGACTGGTTGGATTTCCTTGCAGTCCAAGGGACTCTCAAGAGTCTTCTCCAGCACCACAGCTCAAAAGCATCAATTCTTCAGCACTTAGCTTTCTTTATGGTCCAACTCTCACATCTGTACATGACTAATGGAAAAACCATGGCTTTAACTAGATGGACCTTTGTTGGAAAAGTGACGTCTCTGTTTTTTAATATGCTGTCTAGGTTGGTCATAGCTTTTCTTCCAAGGAGCAAACATCTTTTAATGTCATGGCCCCAGTCACCATCTGCAGTGATTTTGGAGCCCCCTAAATTAAAGTCTGTCACTGTTTCCATTGTTTCTCCACCTATTTGCCATGAAGTGATGGGACTGGATGCCATGATCTTAGTTTTCTGAATAAGTTTTAAGCCAACTTTTTCACTGTCCTCTTTCAGTTTCATCAAGAGGCTCTTCAGTTGTTCTTCACTTTCTGACATAAGGGTGGTGTCATCTGCATATCTGAGGTTATTGATATTTCTCCCAAATATCTTGATTGCAACTTGTGCTTCACCCAGCCTTGTTCCTTCCTAGATGCTTTCTGTTAATTAAACATAGCTGATTTTGTAAAGCCTGATTGGTTTGGGGGGTTTAAGATGTTCAAGAGTCAGACAGCTAGCACTTGAAGTTCCTGGAGCATACTTAGGATGGTAAGTGAACCTGATGCAGGAGAAGTTATTTTTACCCTGCTCTCTTATATCCTCTGTTTGGGATTTCAAAGACTCAGATATCGAGAAAATTGGCCATGGTTGAGAGAAGTGGAGGTGAGATAATTTTATTACTGATAATCTTCTCTATGGCTAGATGGAAGACAAAGCCAAGAGAAAAATATCATCCAATTTTAATCCTCTTTAATTTGATTCTTTCTTCCATAGGTGTGACCTTGGTTAAGGGTTAATCTTGCTAAAACAAAGAAAAATGTGGACACAATATGAGATTTTAGATTGATTCACAAGAAAGTAATACAACTAATTCTAGGGGAAAGTTTATTAATTATATTTTATTTATTCCCTACCTACATTCAAAGCGAATTTGAGGTACTTTATGAAGGCCCAAAGCATAAACACTGTAAAATAAAAAAATCCAGTAGGAAAAGGGGATAAATAAAAGAAATTATATTTTAAAATTCTGGCTGGTAATCTGTTAATAACTATTTGCAGAAAAATAAAGTTTGAGTTCTACCTTACCCCATAGATCAAAATAAATTCCAAATGGAATAAAGAGTTACACTTAATCTAAACTATAAAAAACAAAATAAAACAAAAAACTTGAAAAATATATTTAAGTATTTATATGTTTTCAGGTCAGGGTGGGAAAAGCATATCTCATCAGTAAAGAAAGCTTAAAAGGAACTGACTACATAAAAATGTAATACTTCTTGACTTCACAAAGCACCAAAAACAAGAATTAAATGGGGAAAATATTTCCAGTACAGATGACAAAGAATTGATAACTTCACTATGAAATGTATGAAATGTAATAGCTTTACCTGTTAAAATAATAAAAGCACAAACATTGCAATAAACAAATGAAGGGCAGAAAACAAGAAAATTTTGAAGACTTAATGCAAAAAAACACAAATTACATGAAAAGATATTAAACCTAAGAAAGAAATTCATTGACATTAAAGAAAAGCATTGACATTAAAAAAAAAAAAACCCTGAAACTCTATTTAACACTTATGATTAGAAAAAGTTTTAGAAAATTACATCCAAACTGAGAAGAGGTACTGAGAAAAGATAACTTAGGTTGCCTGATGATAATAATATCAAGACCTTCCTGGAGGGCAGTGAGGCAATATGTTGAAAAATCTCATGAAATATACCCTTTTTCTCAGACATTTTATTTCCAGAAATTTGTCCTTGGGAAATAAAACATTTGTTCAAAGATTTATGTATAAGAATCTTTGTTATTTATTCTTTTTTTAAAAAATAGAAACTATTCCCAGAGTTTTTACAGTGAACATTTATTTCTTTTACAATACAAAGAAAAATATTACCTTTCTGTATCTGTTTCCTTTCATTAGGGAGTGAATTCATTCCCATTAACTGGGAAGTCTGTGCTCAGTTTTGAAGAGTAAAGTGATGTTTGTGTCATTCAGTATCTTGCTTTGGAACTGTCTGATGAGATTGGTTAGTAATTAAAGAAGATCTTTGAGTCATCAAGTCTTGTACAAACACTTCTTGCTATTAGTATGAGAGCTCCTTGGGTGTGTTTATTTGCTTTTGTTGAAGACAGGATTTGAAAAATCTATGTTATCTCTTTATGTTCTAGAGCCAGTGCCAGGCAGGCACTGGGTACCAGTAAAGAAAGAGTGATGGCTGGAGGCCTGAGAGCAGAGAGGAAAGGCGATGAACTAGACGACAAAGACAGTGAAACAAACACAAGTTCCCACATTAGTGCAGCAGTTTGGGGCCAGTTAAAATAATGGCTAATAATCATTTACAATGAAATGGCTCCTGAGAGCATGGATGATGATTAATATTTCCTATGAAGACCTTAGATCACCTGGAAAACTAAAAAAAATCCCATTTCCCCTTGTTTCAAACAGGAGGAGGTTGTGTAATGTGTTTGAACATTAATACTCAATATGGTTGAAGTAGAGCAGAATTTGGCATTTATGTAGGGTAAGCTTTAATTATGTGGAAAAAACTACCTGAGTGGAAAAACAATCAGAATAAGTGAGGTGATCCCCTCCGTGATCAGAGAGGTACTAGTAGAATTCCACACTGAAGATTCTGTTTGGAAGTTAAAAAAACAAATTGAAGGAATGAAGTGACTTTTGGAGAAAAGCAGGTGGGGTCTGCTCTCATGGGACTCAGGGAAACTCGGTCAGCCTTGCACTGGCCCAGCTCACCTTGAGATGTGCCTATGACCCTTTTTCTCTGCCTCAGGACTGCCCTCTGGTTGCGGAAGTCTTCGAGCCCAGCAGTGTTCAGCCTACAATGATGTTCAGTACCAGGGATGTTGTTATGAATGGCTTCCACAGTACAATGACCCTGCCACCCACTGCACGCTCAGGTGTCAGGCACAGGGACAATGGGACTCGGTGCACCGCTGACCCCTTGGGCGTGTGTATCAGTGGCATCTGCCAGGTAAGCCACACCTGCTTCCCGGACCCCCGGCTCCAGCCGGTGCCGTGACCACTGTCAGCAAAGATAAACTTTCTCTTCTGTACTTCTGTTCATGAGGACGAAATATTGTCTTTGAGAACTTTAATGTAAAATGTATTTTAAGGAGTATTACTTACCTGAAGATAATGTTTTACTTATTTAAAATACCATGATCAGAGAGGTAACAGAAAGCCATACTGAAGATTCTGTTTCAAAGTTAAAAAAAGGCAAAGGAATGAAGCGACTTCTGGAGAGAAGCAAGTGGGGGTCTGCTCTCATGGGACTCAGGGGAACTTGTTCAGCCTTGTGCTGGCCCAGCTCACCTCGCAGTGTGCCTCTGGCCCTTTTTCTCTGCCTCAGGACTACCCTCTGGATGCAGAGGACTTCCGAGCCCAGCAGCATTCAGCCTACAATGATGTCCATATTTTGGACATCATTTTGCCCATATAAAGTCAAAAGATTGTAATGTATGACTTGTGGATTTTTCTAGATCAGTGGTTCTCCAACTTGAAAGTACATCAGAATCACGTGAAGGACTTGTTAAAATAAGTGTTCTGGGCCCTAATTCTAGAGCTTCTGACCCAAAAGTTCTGGGAGAGGGTCTCAAAATTTGCCTTCTAGCAAGTTCTAAGGATATGCTGCTGATGCCGGCCCAGGGACCCCACCTTGAGAACCACTGGTTTATTGGTATCGATAGGTTCTCTGAATTCTCTTGTTAAATTCATTGTTTGAGGCCTGTGGGAGCAATGACTTATTTACTAAGTAATTAGTGTGAATGTACTCCAGTAAACTTTCCAGAGAGGACTTTACAGAGCTGTGATGAATGTGGCTGAGGTATAAACCCCCGCAGATTGTAATGGGGGTGAGAACTCAGGGGACTATGACAGGTTGCTGAGACAGTGTGGGGATTGTAGGGAAAAGATAAAATTCTACTCCATTCCTTTGATCCCTGGAAAAAAATATAAGCATAGTGAATGCTTACTATTCCATCTACCCTATTACGGTCATAACAAAAATAGCAGTAACGGTAGCAAATGACCCTAACCATCTACTAAATGTCAGACCCTGCCAGGCACCTCTGACTTCATATGCTTAGAGGAAGTCATGATCTTGCTCATCAGATGAGCTTCTCTCTCTTGCATCCCTTCATTTAGAAAACAGCCTCCAGTTACTCACCACAAAACCTTGGAGTCATTCTTTTTTGTTTTTGTTTTTTTTTTAAATAACTTTTATTGGAGTATAGTTGATTTACAATGTTGTGTTAGTTTCTGCTGGTCAACAAATTGAATCAGCCATACATGTACATATATCCCCTCTTTTTTGGATTTCCTTCCTGTTTACGTCACACATAGCATTGAGTAGAATTCCCTGTGCTAGACAGTAGGTTCTCATTTGTTATCTGTTTCATACATGGTAGTGTATATGTGTCAATATCAATTTCCCAATTGACCCCACCCTCTTTTCCCCAGTTGGTGTCCATATGTTTGTTTTCTATGTCTCTGTCTCTGTTTTGCAGATAGGCTCATCTGTACCATTTTAAAAATAATTCTTGATTTTTCTCTTTCAATCTACACATCTAATCCATTGCTGAGTCAATTCTAACCTCAGACAACATAGTTGGATCTTGTCTTTGGAGCTACTGTGACATTCTTTATCTTTTTAAATCATGCATTTCAACTCACTGCCATACTTCAGTACTCCCACAATGTCTGTCCCCATCAAAGGTCCTCGGTTAAAAACTGGTTGAATGAATGAGTCTTATCTACTTGCAAATGCAAAGGTTGTTCATATCTCTTGGTCTCTCTTTTATTCCTGTCTCAACCTCCAATCTTGAATTTTCTGGTTCAAGTTTGATGTCCATTCTGGGAGATTCCACAGATTCCTCCAATACATCATGGGAATTCCTCCCGTCCTCACCCTTTCTCAAATGAGCTGGTATTGTTCTTCCCAGACCCACTCGTTATTCACACTGCTATCTCTGTGCATCTCTGTTTATGACACCACAGTTCTCAGTGTCACCTTCCTGAATTCATGTTGCGGTCACCGTCCTGGTACTTCTATCAAATTTCTCACATTTCTCTTTTCTTCCCCCTCCAACTTTCACCTTTTTACCCCAAAACTAGACTAGCCAATCTCCTTTGGTGGCCTAACCAATCACTCTTATTTTCTCTTCTACTCTTAAACCATCTTATTTGATGTTTACTGTTGACTAATCTTCCCAAAGGTTGGAGTTTATGACTTTATTCTTTAACTGTATGTGCTGTCAATGATTTCCCTTTATAACCACCAGTTAATGTTTGGGCTGTTCCACAAAATATTAATAATAGCTATTTTTGGTCAGTGAAATTATGCTTTTTAGTTTTCCAAGTTTTTGACAGTGAATTGTTAATTCGCTAAAAACAGTTAAGTCTGGGCTAAAAAGGAGCAATGCAATCCAGGTAATGTTTGGACACTAGGCTTTGAAGAGTTGAGTAAAAGTTACAGAAACCAAGATGAGGAAGAGAATACCAGGCAGAAGAATACAGTTTGTAAAGAGATGTGAAAGAAGGTGTGTTTAAGCATCTTTGACTCATTCTGTAGAGTTGAGGTGAAAAAATACCCGTGGGACAACGCTAGGAGTTGAGGCTGCAGACGTAGGTGGAAACCAATCATGAACTGATTCTCAAAGTTGTAAGAGAAGCCAGTGAGGAATTTTATAAGAAATAGCTTGGTTGGAATTATCTCTGGGAAGGTCACTCAAGTGGCAGTGTGGTAAAATATCTGGGGAAGATGGGGTCAGAGCAGATAATAATAGGTTAAGTTGGGATAACAAGAGGACTTCCCAGGTGGCTCGGTGGTAAAGAAAAAAGAATCTGTCTGTCAGTGCAGGAGAGCTGGATTCAATCCCTGGGTCAGGAAGATCCCCTGGAGTAGGAACTGGCAATCCACTCCAGTATTCTTGCCTGTGAAATGCCATGGACAGAGGAACTTTGTGGGCTACAGTCCATGGGGTCACAAAGAGTTGGACACGACTGAGCGACTGAGCAGGTGCACAGGATAAAGGTTGTTTTCAATGCTGAATTAGTCCCTCTAGAATGTGTGCTTCCTCGGACTTCCCTGGCAGTTCAGGGGTTAAGACTCCATGCTTCCAATGCAGAGGGTGGGGAGCAGGTTTGGCCCTTGGTTGGGGAACTAGGATCCAAAAGGTTAAAAAAAAAAAAAAGGTAGAATGTGTGCTTCCTAACATGATTTTGTTAGTCTGCTAGACAAGTGGATTTTTGGGGCAGGTTGTACCTTGCTGAAGGCTGAGTGCTCTTCTGGCAAGGCCATTCAGGTGAAAAGAATTGTATGCACTTCTTCAGAAGTGACTCACAAGCTTCTCAGTTGAATTCAGTATCTTTCCTTCAGCGGGACAGTGTTCACATAAATTCCCTTTCCTGGACAGTGTGGCTGTGGCCATCCACAGTTGTCAGAATGGGAGAAAGTAAGCTGTGTGGTCCTCTCTGATTGCCTCGGGGTCAGTGAACTGAGTCCTGATGTTCACTTGGCAGAGGCTACAAACACTTTTTGCAAGTGTGTTTACAGTTTGCTCTCTTACATGCCTGTGTCCCCGTGCTCCTAGGAACAGCCTACCAGGAGTCTGAGCGCAGCATCTAGCATGAGACAACAAGACTCAATGAGATTTGCTTCTGCTTTGGGGCCCTGATTTTTAGCAGAAACAGGACCTGGTTGGAATCAGATCTGCAGGACAATTCCACTGTATCTTTCAGGTTTATTGAATTCCTTGATGACTGGATAAATGAAGAAATCACTCTGTTTCTAGTAAAAAGAATATCATCCAACACATACTGGATGCTTATTTGGGGTCAGGCACTGTCTAAGCCCTTGACTGTGCTAGCTCATCAGACACTCTGAAGCTGGGATCGTCATTATCCTCACTCTGTTCATAAGGAAACTGGAATTTGAAGAGGCTAAGTGATTTGCCCTGATGATACAGATAGAAAATGGTAGAGCCAGTATTTGAACCTAGGAAGCTGAATTCCAAAATCTATTTTCTTAACTGTTGTGCTGTATTGATGATATTTGTACTTTTTTGTGTTGCTACAAGTATCACTGAAGTTTGTAACTGGAAATGAGATGCAATTCTAGTAGACAACAGTCAGCACAGTACGTGTATGATGCTTAGACCGTTTAGGATAGAGGATGAAAGTCAAATATCTACCCCCCCCCCCCCCCCCCCAGGGAGGAAGACTGCTCAGGTATGGTCATAGTGAGTCTTGAGGGCTGTCATGAGCTGGAGAATATATACCTGCTTGTTGATGTGCTCAAGGGATCAACCATGTATAAACATGTCAGGGTTTTTGCCAACAGGTGCCAGAAATCTAGATTTTAATGTGAAGTGTCCACTTTCAAACAACGCCATGATGTTAATGACCTTGCTCTGTCCGTTAATGGTTAGATAGAATTTCAATATAATACAGGCTAGGTATTCCTTCAGTAATAATCAAACCCCCCCACCCCCAAAACTCTGAGCTTAAAACAATTAAAGATAACTTTTAGCTCATGCTACTTGGTCAGTGTGGGTCAGCAGGGGTCTCTGCCCTTTCCTGTCTCAGAGACCCAGTCTGAGGGAGGCTTTATTTGCACACACATTTTGCATAATAAGTACAGTAGCGAGGAGGGGAATGTGTGACTTACACGCTGACCCTTGAAGCGTCTAACAGAAGTGACAGAGACACTTAGATGCATATTTCATTGGCCAAAGATAGTCAGTGATCACACTTAATTTCCAAGGGAGTGGGGAAGTGCAGTCCTCCACGGGCTGAATACTTATGAATATTCCTAATGGCTACCACAGCTCCATATACTCTGATTTTTCAGGCAGAAATGTTGGAATTTTTTGTAATGTAGAATCCAATTTTCAGAGATCTCTAACAGAAGTTGACTCAAAAAATTGTTTGTTTCTTGAGGGATTAAATTCAACTGATCTGGAAAATTCACACTTTGCTTCATCTGGAGTAAAGACCCCCACTTAAACGCTGACTTCTATGAACAGATTAAGAAATCATAGGCTGGAACTATGAAATAATCCTTCACAGAAGTGATGATTTATATATCAGTATTTATTCCCCAAAGCACTGCTCATATAGCTTAAATTTTTATTTATATTATCTCCTATCTTGTGTAACTTGTCTCATCAACTGCACTGCAAAATAGGAATCTCATCTTATTAATTTAGACTCTGTTATGCCTGGCTCTATAGAAATTGGCTATGTGCATGTTAATTAATTTTATTGATGTTCATCAATTAGTGATTTTTAAATCATTACAGCTAGCAATCTTGACTTCAGAAGTCACCGAACTTGAAAATACTCCTGGCAATTCTTAAAAAGTTGCTCATTGTTGATTATGATGAGATCTGAGGGCCAATATTCAGTAGTCCCTCAATTTCAGGGGCAGTTTAGGCTTATCCGCTATGAATCACAAGGCAATCAGATATTTTCAGATATTTTTCTGTGATGTTTTCACATTTTTTTTGACTGCAAGATTTGGATGAATTGTAAGTTTAAAAATTAAGAAATAAATGTCAGTGCTCAGGAAGGTATTTGATTGCCCAAGATCCTGCAAGGCTCTAAACACCCTTTAAAACAAGCCCATCCTAGCTCCTAAACCCACACCCTTCTGGGGATGACCAGATAAAAAGCGATTGTCATTCTCATGAAATGCAAAGTGCTCAGGGACTCGCACTTATGAGGGCCCAGGAACAGTATTTCTACAGTTTAATGGTGGAATTACTCCCCTTGGAGAAAGTTGCTTGAGCACAAGTTACTCATTGATTGAATCTCAACCACGCAAGTATGGTTCCAGGCTTTGCTGTGAGTTCCTTAGACTAGAAGCCTGCCATCATTCTTTGCCTCTTGCTCATATTTCCCCTGTCTGTAATTAACTACTGAGTTGTGAAGTCAGATTGACTAAAATCTTTCTCCGTTGCAGCTCCTTCTCTCCATCCCCACTGCCATCCTTGTTCAGGTCCTGAGATCATATACCAGGACACCTACAACAGGCTTCTGATTTGCTCCCCTCTCGATCTCCTCAAAAACGCCCTCTAACCCAAAGTAGTCTGGCTAAGGCACAAGTCATAAGCATCTTTTCGGAGAGGGCAATGCCAACCCACTCCAATACTCTTGCCTGGAAAATCCCATGGACAGACTAGTCTGGTAGGTTGCAGTCCATGGGGTTGCTAAGAGTCAAGCACGACTGAACAACTTCACTTTCACTTTCCACTTTCATGCATTGGAGAAGGAAATGGCAACCCACTCCAGTGTTCTTGCCTGGAGAATCCCAGGGATGGGGGAGCCAGGTGGGCTGCCATCTATGGGGTCGCACAGAGTCAGATGTGACTGAAGTGACTTAGCAGCAGCAGTAGCAAGGATCTTTTAATTTCATGACTGCAGTCACCATCTGCAGTGATTTCCTAGCCCCCCAAAATAAAGTCTGCCACTGTTTCCACTGTTTACCCATCTATTTGCCATGAAGTGATGAGGCCAGATACAATGATCTTAGTTTTCTGAATGTTGAGCTTTAAGGAGGCTTTTACACTCTCTGCTTTCACTTTCATCAAGAGGCTCTATAGTTCTTCTTCCCTTTCTGCCATAAGGGTGGTGTCATCTGCATATCTGATGTTATTGATATTTCTCCTGGCAATGTTGATTCCAGCTTGTGCTTCATCCAGCCCAGCATTTTCTCATTATGTACTATGCATATAAGTTAAATAAGCAAGGTGACAATATACAGCCTTGATATATTCCTTTTCGTATTTGGAACCAGTCTGTTGTTCCAGGTCCAGTTCTAACTGTTTTTTCCTGACCTGCATACAGGTTTCTCAAGAGGCAGGTCAGGTGGTCTGGTATTCCCATCTCTTTCAGAATTTTCCCCAGTTTATTGTGATACACACAGTCAAAGCTTTGGCACAGTCAATAAAGCAGAAATAGATGTTCCTCTGGTACTCTCTTGCTTTTTCCTTGATCCAGTGGATGTTGGCAATTTGATCTCTGGTTCCTCTGCCTTTTCTAAATGCAGCTTGAACATCTGGAAGCTCACAGTGCATGTATTGTTGAAGCCTGGCTTGGAGAATTTTGAGCATTACTTTACTAGTGTGTGAGATGAGTGCAACTGTGCAGCAGTTTGAATATTCTTTGTCATTGCCTTTCTTTGGGACTGGAATGAAAACTGACCTAACAACCTAGATGTTTTCCATTGCATATGCTAAAAGAACCAGCTTTGCAGTTTCCAAGGGGGGGGGGGGGAAGCTTCATTTTAACCAATTTTCTCTGAAGTCCAAGGAATATCATGGTCATCCTGCATCAGAAAGTCATCTTTCCTCTATATAGTCATAGTTTCATGCCTAAATTATAGACCAAATAGTGCTCAAATTGACTCTGATATCAGGGGCAGATCAGCTGATAAAAAGCTTGGATTGTCCCTCTGGAGGGAAGTGAGACCTTGGTCCCATCAGAAGAATATGAGGGGTTAAGAGAATTTGTAGGAGCGGGGAAAGCTTGGTCCATCCTACATGTATGATAATCTTAAATAATGGTTATTTACCGAAGTAAAAAAAAAAAAAAAGATTTAAAAAACAAAGATAAATCACTGAAAGGTAAAGAAATTAATAATCTGTGATTGAAAGCTGCATTCGAAGAAAACTGTGTTCTCTTAACGTAGAGAGTAGACTAAATTCCAATCTGGTACCAGCTTACCAGATAACAAACAAACAAAAAATTGTTTATGGGTAAGCTTAGAAAAGTCTTTTCCATATATCTTGAGGTGGCAGTATTTTTGCAAAGGCATCAGTGTGAAACCATAGAAGGCATGTTTAAAATCTGATTAAATTGAAATTGACACAGTAATCTGGTCATTGCTGTGATTTGAAACACTGTAATATGGTAACTCAAATTATAACTGACAGCATTTTACCAGAACATATCAGATTTTCATGAATGTCACATAACTTCTAGGATATCTATATTAGTATTATCAACCATACAATATAACATGAGAAGATTCAATCACTCCTTCTGACAACACTTCCCATGTAGTTTAACAAGCCAAATGAACTCAGGTTGTTTAATATCTCTCTTTGGGAGGTCTCAGGGGCCCTCTGAAGCATCCCAAAGTTAGCTAGAAGTCAATTATTTAGGAAGGTTTGTTCATAAATATCAAAAGGGTTTATAACAGTCAGGTAGGCTGTGAAACAGTACTTATCCACTTAGCCAAAGTTAACAAAAGATTTCAAAGGTAAACCTAGGACAGATCATTTAAGAGGTAAAGAAAGTTAAAATCCACTAGCAAAGGCAGTTCAACATCTCCAGAAACCTTGTACTAGGCACAAAACTCTTTTCTGGGGGTCCACTTTCCATAAAACCTCCTTACCCCATTCTGTACCCATTCCTTTGCTTCTCCCATCCTGAAACTGCCACCTGTAAGTCAGAACTACATCTGTTTCCTTCATAAAATTCAATTTTGTTCCTCGTATCTTCTTTAAAAACAAGTCATACATTTTCCTTAAGCAACAAAGAACTGAGTTTTATATTGGCATTTTACAGATTGGTGAACATACGTATCAGTGACACTATCTTAAAAAAAAATTTTTCTTTCTTACACTGAACATCTCAGCATGGCACCAGACACTATTCATGGATAGTCAAAATCTCTTTAGTTTCTGTGTAAGAGGAAGGTACTGTCAAGCAGTGAATGTTTCAGAACCTTAATTTATGAAATGACCTAGCTATTCAATCCACTGTCATCACTTAGTTTAGCACAACCATAGAAAATCAGGTAACCAAAATCTGGAGAAACTATTGTAAGTTCAGTTCAGTTCAGTTGCGTCTGACTCTTTGCGACCCCACGGACTGCAGGCTGCCAGGCTTCCCTGTCCATCACCAACTCGCGGGGCTTGCTCAACCTCATGTCCATCGAGTCAGTGATGCCATCCAACCATCTTATCCTCTGTTGTTCCCTGCTTCTCTGCCTTCAATCGAGACTATTATAGACAGATATTTTAAAGTATAATTATTTTTAATAGTTTATCTAAAAGCTCATATCACATTTACATTTTTAGGAGTTTTTTTTTGTTTGTTTGTAGAGGTACTTTCTTTCTTGACAAGTTTGTGACAGATATAACAATATAGCAATATTTAACTTATAATAAACCTAGGTACTATGAAAATTTTATACTTAATGTTAATGACTCTTAGACATGTCTATATTAGAGTAGTGAAAAAAATAAATACTAGATATTTAATATTGACTATTTCCCAATTCACATGAATCCAAAATTCATTTAGGTCAATTTTTTTCTTGTATTTAGAGCTGTTTGATTTGTAAGGGCTTCCTTTTCTTTAGATTATCTAAATAAGAACTCACCCACAACGTCAGCAATATTATAAAAAAAAACAGAAGACTCACACTGAGACATACAGAAATCCACACAGAGATCTTCTAGTTTTCCGCCTAAGATTTAAAATATCTCTTTGACTTCCCTTTTTTTTGGGGGGGGGGGGGTGTGTTGAAGTTCTCATTTGCCCAAGGCTGAGGTCTCAGGCAAAGTGGGCATTGTTTTCTAAGGAAATGGTTAGCTTCAAGCTTTGTCCTAGGCAGGCCTTTTAAACAAGCTAATATGTTTTTAATTGCATATGCAAAAGAACCAGCTTTACAGTTTCCAAGAAATTTTTTTTTTATTTTAACCAATTTTCTCTGGTTCTATAGAATATCATGGCCATCCTAGGTCAGGTCATCTTTCGTTTCTGTAGTCATAGTTTTATCCCTGAATTATAGACAGATCAGCTGACAAGTTTTCCGTAGTTGAACCTGCGGAAGGATCATTAACGTGGTTGGCTCCGAGAGCGGCGCGGTGGTCTCGCCTCGCCCTGCCCTGCTCCTGAGCCTCTCCTCCACCCAGGCGGCGCCGGATGGGAAGGTAAGGGAGGGAAAGACTTCTGGAAGGCGGTGCGCCCCTGGCGGGCGGTCGGGTCTGGTGGCATTTCCAGCGGTAGGGAAAGAGGGGCCGCGCGAGAAGGTGGGGGGCGGCGTGCAGAGTGGGGGTCGGGTGGGAAAGGCGGCTCTCCTCCGCCTTCCCGCCCGCCCCTCCATCCTCGGCCGGGCGCCTCGCCACCATTGCCCCGCACCCAGTGGCATCGTTTCCGGTGTCCCTCTTCCGCCCCACCTCCCTGCCAAGTTCCCTCGAGATTGGGTCTGAGGGTTGGGATGGCGGGGAGGTGCTCAGCGCGCCCCCACCCCAACGCACGCGCCTTCACCCGCGGCGCCGGCCATGGCTGCCTTCTGCCCCGCCGCAGACTGCACGGCGCAGATTCTCCGTCGCTTCTCGCGGGCTGTACGGCGTGACGGATGGCGGCTCCCCGTCGCCTGGCCGCTTGCCTGCCCTACGCGTCCCGCCGCTGGCCCTGGACCGGTTTGCCTCAGCCGGTAGTCTGCTGCTCTGGGTCTACCGCGAGGTCGCCAGACGCCTCCCCACACCCTCCGAGCCTCGGGGCTTGCTCCCACCCACTCCTTCCCACGCCTCACGCGGCTGTCTTGTCTCACGCCCTCTCACCTCTGTCATGTCCTTGCCCGCGTGGCGCCAAGTTTCCCGTCTTCTCTGCACTTGGTGGTGGAGGGAGAAGGGTGCCTGGGATGCGGGCGCGGG